>NC_090733.1:51803780-51816280 GCF_036898095.1 Palaemon carinicauda
ACTAGAATAAAATAAATTATTTCACTCTAATGCTTCAACTCAAAAAGAACTCACATAAAGTAACGATAAATTTATTAACTTCACGTATGTACTTGCACAGGGCCAGTTACAAAATTTACACTATACCAACACTCATCACAACTCAATGAAATTAAAATCGCTTTTAACTTCTTTCGTATTGTTTCAATACACGATTTACGTTGGGGCACATAATCACTTCGGAGAAGACACACTATAGTTACTAGAAGAGAGTGAGTGATGCACTTTGGCTCTTTCACAAGATGGCTGTTTCTCTTCTGCTGCTGTTCATCGCTGGTGGGTGCTTATATATGAAATGGTAACTTCTCGAATAATCTAATATTCTAATAGATTATCCTCGTGGCTTAGGGCCAGACTCTAATGCCACTAGAGTTTTTAACTATATAAAAATTCAGGGAGTGAGCTTCGGTTCCAGGCAACTCTCTCTCAGAGCTACTCCGCCTACCCACCGTTCTCGGAAATATAAAAAAAAATTAAAACTTACACTGGGGTTTTTGAGAACCTTCCAAAACACATGACAATTATATGAATTGTGTATTTTCTCACAAGCTTGACACAACACCTCATAAGAATATAAAAAAATATATACATAAGCCCTTGTTCATATCTCGTATGGATAATATTGCACTTTTAAACAGATTATGGAAGACTTCGTAGCAAAATATATGAAATAAAAAGTTAATTCTTAAAAATACTGTAAATTTACATATACTGAATTGAATGGAAAAGACAATTAAATTAACGACGAAAGTCTTACATAATTTACATAATAAAATTATACCTACATGACAGGAACTCATCTTAAGAGTTGGCTATTCACCTCTTCAATGCAAATATGAAAACATAAATAAAATACCTACTTAACTTATCTACTCTACACTAGACCAGCTTCATAAGATAGCTACCCCCAAAAAAGACTATTTATTCCGACCTGAATCCATCGATTCAAGCGGGGATAAATAATCTGCAACCATGTTTTTTTTTTACCTGATGTATGCTTTACATTAATATAATAGGGTTGCAAACGTAATGACCACGTAGTTAACCTTTTATTATTATTTTTCATCTTACTAACAAAAGTTAAAGGATTATGATCTAAATATACTGTAATATCTTCATTTTGTGGTCGATTCACATAGACCTCAAACTTGTTTATCGACGTGACTAACGCTAGCAGTTCCTTTGCCACTGCCCCGTGGGTTCTCTGGTGTTTCTTCAGCTTTGATGACAAAAGACAAACATGGTGAAGAATTCCTTCCTTTTCTTCTTTCAATAAGACAGCTCCAATCCCATTTTCCGACGCATCCCCTTGGATAAGAAATTTCTTGTTGAAATCAGGTGATGGCAGTATTGATCTCGAAGTTAATTTGGCTTTTATCCTGTTGAAGGAACCCTTGCACTCAGTGATCCATACAAATTTTTCTTGGGGCTAGTCAAATCCGTCAAGGGAGCAACTACTGCTTAAAAGTTCGGGCTAAGACATTGGTTGAATCCTACTATAACTAAACAACATTGCAACTGGTTCCTTGTTTTCGGGGGTGATGCTTTCCTTATTCCTTTGACGTTAGCGGTAACTGGGGCGATTAATTCTCTTCCTACTTCAAATACCAAGTACTGAACCTTTGCCTTTCCAAATTTGCTCTTCTCCAGCTTAATCCTCAGGTATGCTCCTCGCAGATTTTGAAATACCTTCTTCAGAATTCGGAGATGTACTTCCCAAGTCGATGAATATACCACAATATCGTCGATATATACGCCTACTCCTTCTATCGATCCTAGAAGGGTATCCATCACTAGTTGAAAAGTAGTGGGGGAGTTCCTTAGACCAAATGGCATAATGGTGTATTGAAATGACCCGAACAAGGTTATAAAAGCTCATGCTTTTCTTATTCCTTCGACGTTAGCGGCAACCAGGGCTATTAATTCTCTTCCTACTTCAAATACCAAGTACTGAACCTTTGCCTTTCCAAATTCGCTCTTCTCTAGCTTAATCCTCAGGTATGCTCCTCGCAGCTTTAGAAATACCTTCTTCACAATTCAGAGATGTACTTCCCAGGTCAATGAATATTATTATTATTATTATTATTACTATCCAAGCTACAACCCTAATTGGAAAAGCAAGATGCTATAAGCCCAGGGGCTCCAATAGGGAAAAATAGCCCAGTGAGGAAAGGAAATAAGGAAATAAATAACTGAAGAGAACAAATTAACAATAAATCATTCTAAAAAAAATAATGTCAAAAGAGATATATCATATGTAAACTATTAACAACGTCAACAACAAAAATGTCATATATAAACTATAAAAAGACTCATGTCCGCCTGGTCAACAAAAAAGCATTTGCTCCAACTTTGAACTTTTGAAGTTCTACTGATTCAACAACCCGATTAGGAAGATCATTCCACAACTTGGTAACAGCTGGAATAAAACATCTAGAGTACTGCGTAGTATTGAGTCTTATGATGGAGAAGGCCTGGCTATTAGAATTAACTGCCTGCCTAGTATTACGAACAGGATAGAATTGTCCAGGGAGATCTGAATGTAAAGGATGGTCAGAGTTATGAAAAATCTTATGCAACATGCATAATGAACTAATTGATCGACGGTGCCAGAGATTAATATCTAGATCAGGAATAAGAAATTTAATAGACCGTAAGTTTCTGTCCAACAAATTAAGATGAGAATCAGCAGCTGAAGACCAGACAGGAGAACAATACTTAAAACAAGGTAGAATAAAAGAATTAAAACACTTCTTCAGAATAGATTGATCACCGAATATCTTAAAAGACTTTCTCAATAAGCCAATTTTTTGTGCAATTGAAGAAGACACAGACCTTATATGTTTCTCAAAAGTAAATTTGCTGTCAAGAATCACGCCTAAAATTTTGAAAGAGTCATACATATTTAAAGAAACATTATCAATACTGAGATCCGGATGTTGAGGAGCCACCGTCCTTGACCTACTTACAATCATACTTTGAGTTTTGTTAGGATTCAACTTCATACCCCATAATTTGCACCATGCACTAATTTTAGCTAAATCTCTATTAAGGGATTCACCAACCCCAGATCTACATTCAGGGGATGGAATTAATGCAAAGAGAGTAGCATCATCTGCATATGCAACAAGCTTATTTTCTAGGCCAAACCACATGTCATGTGTATATAGTATGAAAAGTAATGGGCCAAGAACAGTACCCTGTGGAACACCGGATATCACATTCCTATACTCACTATGGTGCCCATCAACAACAACTCTTTGAGATCTACTACTTAAAAAATCAATAATAATGCTAAGAAACGACCCACCCACTCCCAACTGTTTCAGTTTGAAAACAATATAGTCGATATATACGCCTACTCCTTCTATCGATCCTAGAAGGGTATTCATTACACGTTGAAAAGTAGCGGGAAAGTTCATTAGAGCAAATGGTATGACGGTGTATTGAAATAACCCAAACGAGGTTATAAAAGCTGATAATATTGCTTTGTCGTCCAAAGGATTTTGGCGATAGCATTTCAACAAGTTGATCTTGGAGACAAAACTCGCTTGTCCGATATTGTTGAGCAGTTGGTCGATGAGCGACAATGAAATAATTATCGTCCACACTGATCAAATTCAACTTTTGGTAGTCATTACACATCCTGAAAGATCCATCTGGTTTTTCTACGAGCAAGCATACTGAACTGCTTGGGCTAGAGCTTTCTTTGGCTAATCCGTTTTGTGACAAATAGTCCATTTCTTTTCTCATGACTTCTCGGCAATACGGCGACAGCTAATAAGCGCATTATTTAAATGGTCTTTCCGTTGTTTTTAGTTGCATCTCATGCTTCATCAGGTTGGTTCGTTTAGACACGTCCAAGACAAGATCAGGAAAACTTCTAATTAACCGTCTTAATTCCTCTTGTTGCTACCTGTCCAATTGAGTTAATTTCTCTTCCAAGTTCCGGATGATAGACAAATTATTCACTTTGATTACCACCCCTACCTCATATCTGTCGGTGTCTTCAGTGGATGGTATGGTTTGCGCTATACACAACTGTAAAGCTTCAGTCTCGTTTTCACTTAAGTAGGGTTTCAGTAGTTTAACGTGTACTTTCCCTTGACTTTTCCTTCTTTCTCGGGTTTCGATAACGTCGGTCAGGTCACTGATCTTCTCCAAAATCTTGAATGGTTCTTGGAACTTTATGATGAGTGGGAATATTCTTATCGGCAAGAAAACCAATGCCTGTTATCATACCTAAACTGTTCTTTCGTACTTTTCATACCGAACCGTTTCTTCATTTTTTCTTGACTCGTTTTAAGGTTTTCTAGGAAAAATTTCCTTATCTCACCGACTCTTTTCCTCAAATTCTTGACATACTCTCCATCTGTGTCCTTTTGGTCCTTACATTTTTCTGCTAACATTTTAATTGGTCCTTTGATGAAGGGCTCTCCTTGTACTTCCATCAGGCCTAAGGGAATTTCCTTCATGCATTCATTGGGTTTTTCAGCCAGCTGACAAACTTGATGTGTTCAGCAAAACTGGCCCACGTTCTTATGTATGCCAGGCCAGAGAAAGTGCTTCCTAAACTTCTTCGTATTCTTTATTCCCATATGTCTCATCTCGTACGCTACGGTGATCCCCTGTCTTCTCAACGGTGCAGGAATCAATATCTGACAGTATATCCCCCATTAGGCATTCCCAGGGACATCGGTGGGTCTATGCTTCCTCATAAGCAACCCATCCTTAAGATAATAACAGGTTGGAGACTGCTGTGCTACGTCTCATCCATCATTCAGTATAATAGTAACTGTGCTACATAAGCTGTACCTGTTGAACTTGTTCATGTAGTTATTACGGAACTGGTTTCCATGGTTTAGCAAATACTTGACACTTGGTCGGAGCGATGGTTGTAACTTTATGCACGAGGAGGGTTTATAACTAATAATGATATAATTTTGACACAGCAAAGCAGCTTTATCAAGTTTCTTCACTTCTCTCTCTCAAGTTTCTCCGATTATGTTCAAGAATTCCTCGTAGATACTGTTCTAGTACTATCAATTCTTCGAAATCAGCCATCTCCCTCACGTTAGCAACCTCTGTCCTTCTCTTCAAACATTGTTGTACCTTATAAGAATAATCCAGGAAAATTATTTTCTCGTCCTCCCTCAAACTTCGGAACCTTTCATTATAATATTCTGGGGTCGTCTGATACATTTGCAGCACGCTCCTCTTCACTTCTTGATACTCCATCCCCTAGTTCTGAGATAAGGACAAGTAGGCACTGTGTCCTTTCCCAAACAGTACACTCTGCAATAACAAAGACCATTTATCTTCATGCCATTGCATCGTCGATGCGACTGTTTTAAAATGATCAGAAAATTCTTCCGGAGCCTCTTTGTGAGCCTTGGAATTAACCTCAAGGCATTCCACACATTAAACATGGGATGGTGCATAGTAGGGGCTCCCTTTGTCTGCGTTGCTGACTTTGCAGGAGCATTCAACAATTACAGCTCCCTCGCATGTCGTCCAATCTCTCTTGCCTTCTCATTCTGCTTTTCTTCTCGTTCCCTCCCTTTATCTCCCATTCTCCTCTTGTCTCCATTTCCTTTGCATGTCATACTTCTTGTAACATCATCTTCAACCTAATCAAATTCTCCTCCACTGCAATTCATCGAATCTCAGCCTCTATATCCCTATCTCCTTTTATGCCTTCAGTTTTTGAGTC
The DNA here is from genome assembly GCF_036898095.1 of Palaemon carinicauda. Lineage (NCBI taxonomy): Eukaryota > Metazoa > Arthropoda > Malacostraca > Decapoda > Palaemonidae > Palaemon > Palaemon carinicauda. Next base: position 51,809,533 of record NC_090733.1, read on the forward strand.
AACTGGTCTTTGCTTCTTTACAAATTCTTCCTGAGCTTCCTCCAACAGTTTGCAAGCAACTACAATATTTTCTTTCGACAACTTCCCCATGTTTATTAACTTTTCTAAGGCTAGACACATGATTTGGGCTTTAATTATTCAACTCGTTGCATGGCTACCGCATGACATTAAAATAGAAAGCCACTGAGCTTTAGTTACATTAGCTTTTGACAATTCCTGTACATTTGGGTTACTCAAAAACTCTTGGATATTAAACTGTACTATCTCTTGCTCTATCAATAAAAAAAGAGAAATTCTCTCTCTCTCTCAAAGAAAAAATATATACCTATATTTGTTCAAAACCTTTACTGCCTTGTTATCACCAATATTTGAAACAGACTCGCTCGATCCCTAGAGACTGGGCACCAAAAATATATTCAACTATGGTCCCGTGGCTGAGAACCAAAATATAATATCATATATATTACGGCTGGCAAGCTACAAAACCCTTCTGAGTTCCAAACTCACCTGTTTGTTTTTACATTGAATCTGTTACACGTGAAAATATTAATACCCGAGCTCTGACACAGTTACTGTATATAGCTCCTAGACAGCAATATATAAAACACTGAATATCCAAAGGTCTCTCAAGTACCCTCAAAACAAAACTGGGTAATTATATTGCAATCTATTTAAACAACTTCTTACTTTGATTCATTAACAGGATATGATCGAGTATGAAATAAAAACTGGTGATTGAAATCAAACATTCTTTACAAAATTAATGCATTCTATGTAAATTACAACAATTTGAAAGAATTTACATTCAACAGAAATAAATCACTTGAAATGTTAAGTCTGAACAAAACTTAGATTAGGACAAAAGAAATGGTATACTCTAAAAATTATATAATCACTTGACTTGAAGTAGTAAATCTACTTAAAACATTCGATTAAAACAAAAGAAACAATCACACTCTCGAACTTACATAATCACTTAACTTAAAATATTAAATCTGAATAAAACCTTAGATTAAGAAAAAAGAAATAATTACACTTTAATGCTTAAACTCTTAAAAAACTTACATAAAGTAAATGAAAAACTTACTAACCTCACGCCTTTACTTGCACAGGGCCAGTTACAAAAATTTACACAATTCCACCACTCACCTCAACACAATAAAATTAAAATTACCTTTAACTTCATTTGTATTGTTTCAGCACACGATTTACATTGGGGAACAGAATCACCTTGGTGAGGACACACTCTAGGTACTGAGAGAGTGTGAGAGATGCACTTTGGCTATTTCACAGGACGGCTGTTTCTTTTCTATGGTTATTCATCCCTGGGGGAGTTTATACAGTTTATGAAATTACCGAATTCTAGAATAATTTAATTGAATATCCTCGTGGCTTGGGGGCCAGACTCTAGCACCAATAGAGTTATCAGCTGCCTAAAAATTCAAGGGGTGAACCTTGGTTTCAGGCAACTCTCTCTCTCAGCTGCTCCGCCCACCCACCTTTCTCAGAAATGAAAAGAGATAAAAACTTGCTCTGGAGTTTTCGAGAACCTTTCAAAACACGTGGCAAATATAGAATTGCATATTTTCTCACAAAAGTGACGCAATACCTCATGAAAATATAAAAAACATTTACGTAGGCCCTTGTTAATTCCTTGTATGGATCATATAACACTCTTAAACAGAATAAGAAAGACTTCATAAAAAAATATGTGAAATAAAAAGTTAATTCTTAAAAATAACATAAACTCACATATATTGACTTGAATGAAAAATACAAGGAAAGAGCTCTCTATTCACCTATTCAATGCACATATGAAAACATAAATAAATACTTGATTAAGTTATTTACTCTACACTAGACCAGCGTCATAAGAATATTCATCTCTCTATCTATCTATCTATCTATCTATCTATCTATCTATATATATATATATATATATATATATATATATATATATATATATATATATATATATATATATATATATATATGCATATATATATATATATATATATATATATATATATATATATTTATATATATATATATATATATATATATGTATATATATATATATATATATATATATATATATATATATATATATATATATATATATATATACACACACATATGTATATATATATATATATATATATATATATATATATATATATATATGTGAATATATATATATATATATATCTATATATATATATATATATATGTATATATATATATATATATATATATATATATATATATATATATATATATATATATATATATATATATATATATATACTGTATATGTCAGTGAGTTTGTTTGTGTGTGTCTGTCCCTCTGTGTATTACACATAATTAGAATCATCCTCGGAGAAGCGTAATGAAGAACTGCATGCCAACAATATAAAAAAGAAATGAACACTTCCATAAAGCTATAATCAATGGCTACAACACCACTCTCTCTCTCACTGCACAGCCTCTACAACGTTTACTACATTTCCAAAAGCTCAAATCATTTCTGCATTTCACATAAAAAACAATTATTTGAAAGACAAGGTATGTTAATTATTCAAAAACAATATGTAAGTACCCTCTCAATTGTGTTATAAATGTAAACTTTTTATTTCAAAATTGATATCTTGGTTCCAATATGTACTTAAACCTGCGATAAGTCAATATATCTAATGTGACCTTTATTTATAATTGTACATGAATTTTTAGTGCCCTTCAATTGACAACTATGTATAAAATATTCCCCATATAATTAGAAGATTTAAGGTCACTACAGTATTCGGGTAAGCTGGGAAATAAGTAGAATAATAATTTTTAATGATAAAAGCCAGATTTTTCTTTTTGTCATAAAATCTCTCCGACCAATTGCATTAACGTTCGTCATCTAACTTACCATTTACAGTAGTAGTATATTCCCAAAGCACTTTCATCATCGATAGCAATATCATTATTTTCATAAAATCCATCAGCCGTAACATCATATCAAATGCTTGTTACAGCGAGATAACGCCAAGACCCTTTAACCGACCATCGTTAATGTTTCCAATTCCTAAGTTTTTGTCATTTTCTTCAGTCATTTTCTTCCACGACTACAGCACTCTCCCTACTCATATCTTGCTACAAGTCTCTGCACAATGTACCTGATTCCTACACAAGGGGTGTATTTAGGAAAGTTATCGAGATGCTTGTGTTACAAAATAAAAATGATAATTAGAAACCTGTAAGCTTAATACATCATATTAGCCGTTCTTAACGTTTGCTTCATAAAAGAATAATTGGTTATTGTAAAAAGCAGCCCCTCTGCTGACGAAAGGAAGCCGAAAAGTCATGGAGAGACGCTATAGTGATAAGGGTTTTATTCTACATTTGGGTGAAGAAGTAGGTGCCGACTGCGAGGCGGATGTTTAGGGTTAGGCCAGCGTGAGAGATGATGGGAGGGACGATAACATTTCGAAGAATGACAACTGCTATAAGCAAATCAGGTGGAATATGAATCACTTAAAAAAAAAAAAAACTGCAACACAAAGCAATTTAGTGTATTTTTTTGATTATAGGTAATTAACTGTAATCAAATATTAGATTTCGCAAGTTTAAGAAAGCTTTTTCTTCATTACTCTAAAAGAAATCTATTGAAAAATAACTGAATCTTTATCATAAATATCATCACTTCAAGCACATCCAAGTGTGTATAATATTTCAACGGAATTATTGTGTGAAGTTAATAGCATAGAAGAAGTTGTTATTACGGAAAAAAAAATTAGAAAAGATTTTTTGAGCATTGAATCGCTAGAAAAAGCTCTTAAGTCAACTAAAGAGAATGATATATTAATTTTATTTTATCGTCTTTCCAATAATATATGAATGCATATTGTTTCTATAAAGATTACTTTGCGCCATAGGATAAAATTGTGAATCTACTGTAATTTACAGTACTTTGGTTGCTACTATTAACAATAAGAAAATAATATATTGTTTAGGCTTTTCAATGAAATATGAATACCTACTTGAATTATTCATTTATCTAGTTCAATAAGAACCTAAAAATATCTTTATTAATTTCTTATAATATTCAAAGATCTGTATATTAATCACGGCAGTCCAAGGACTGAGAAAAAAAAATAACAGTATTATCATTTCTGTAGATATCTCATATATAACACCACCAAAACCATCTAAAACAGGGCTTGTTTGATTTGATATAAGGAGAAAATTTAAAAGAACATATCGTAATGAATAGGCCGACATTTTACCTTACTTAATCTTGTTTATGTAAAAGAAAGAATTTAGCAAACCGCAATTTTCATCAACATGAAACAAGTTGTACTGAAATGCTATATATTGCATGTATTTCTGTTAACAATCTAAACATAAGATAAAAAGATACATATTGTCTGATGATTAGTAAATTTCACCTTCAGAAACGAGAAAGATTTTCTCAATAATAAAACAAGTTTTAAGACATGAGTGTTGTATTCTGACTACTAGGGCTGTTTAATAAGGAAAAATGCAATACCAGTTACAAATACTTTGCAAACTGTAAAAAAAAAAAAAAAAAAAAATCAATGCCAGCATTGTTGAAAAGTTTTAGTTTTTTTTCAGCTTTTCTTGTTATATAAATATATATATATATATATATATATATATATATATATATATATATATATATATATATATATATATATATATATATATATATATATATATATATACAGTATATATATATATATATATATATATATATATATATATATATATATATATATATCTATATATATATATATATATATATATATATATATATATATATATATATATATATATATAAATATATATATATACAGTATATATATATACAGTATATATATATATATATATATATATATATATATATATATATATATATATATATATATATATATATATATATATATATATACATATATATACATATGTATAACTACTTGGAAACTTTTTTTATGTTTGGTTATCCAAGAGACATATAATTCTTTATTATACATAATTCATGTAAATTTACATGATAGAGATAACTATAATTATCTATATTTTTTCTGCCTATAATAAGTTTTTACTCATCTAAGGGTGCCGAACCCATGTGAGTGGCCCAATTGATGGCGATTAGACGGTAATTAGAGGACATTGATGACCTTGAACCCGATATCCTCTTGGTATAAATGAGGAGCAGCTCTTACCCATAGTATGTTAAAGGGCTGATGTTATAGTTTACTGAGTACATTTACATGACTGACTTTCAAGAACCTTCATAGAAGTATATATGAAAGGGCCTACATAATTTTCGGTGACTTTTTTTAGGAAATTGCACCTTCCAGAACTGAACTTCCAATCCTAGGAGTGAGGTAACTACATACCACTCCCGTTACAGAGGACCAAAAGAACAGGTGCCAGGTCCAAGGACTGGGAGTGGAATAAAGATGACATCAGCTATCCTCCTTTGCCCGATTTCTTCCACTCTTATTCGAGCATCTTCCCATTATCTGTTGCCGAGGAGATTTATAACCTTATGAACTTGTATGCCAGGCAGAAGGATGATGAGACAATCTTTCCTCCCAAGATCCCTGTAATAATAAAGTTTATTGGCCTCATCACTTACATTATATGAACATGATACACATACCTAGCATAAAGGAGGACTGTTCACAGTGAAAGAGGAGGCAACAGGTGGCAGATATAATGTCCTCCAAAAGATTCTGAATGATTAGGTCCCTTAGAAATTTCATCATTTACAAAAATATACCTACCACCACTGACTGATTCTTCAGTGCTATAACCAGAGTTTTTTAAGGTAGCCAAAACAATTACGTATTCAGTGACTGGGGTCATGGTGGCCTACCAAGGGACCAGGGCCGTAGCCCTCAGGAGATGTATTCATAGCAAGCCTGACAAGTGGTATTATAAGCTGTTCTACTTGGCAAGATTTGATGTACTCATTCATGACATCCTCAACTCTCTCTCTCTCTCTCTCTCTCTCTCTCTCTCTCTCTCTCTCTCTCTCTCTCTCTCTCTCTCTCTCTCTCTCTCTCTGCCTTATAAACGACTCTTCCAAAAGAGAGTACTACCTGCAGATAAGCAACAAGGATCATAACACTAATGTCCAGATGCTGGAGAATCCAAAACATTCTTTTATCTATTCAGGTAACTGGTTCACTAGTAATCATCTCAAAGAGCACCTCAAGAACCCTGTGGACACTATGAAGATTGACAGGATTGGTAATCCTTTGTTCCCATATGTAAAAGAAATAATGCTGTTCATAAAGGGAAATATGAGCCCTTCTATTTTGAAGGGATCCAAGTTATACGGTGGAGAGCTAATGGTTTTGTTTCTGTCCATTCCTCAGATGCTTTGGTGGCACCAATGAAATCAGTGCTTGATTAAAGTAAGAATTTGAAGGAAAAGATAGAAACTCCCTGACTCTATGTCATCAAGGAGTGAAATGGGAAAAAGGCTTTCATCAACAAAAGGGACAAGCTAACCGACCTCTACATGTATCCTATGCTAGCCAGATGGTGGTTTATCAAGCTCTTTACGTGCCTTCTGGACTGTACCAACCGTGTTTCACACAATTGTCCTGTTGCCTTGAGGTTTTGTATATAAGGAGAGTGTTCCACAATAATATAACTCAGTCGTTTCCAATCTGCCTTTGAGTTCACACCCTTACTCGACGCCGTCACATTGCTGACCCCGGAAGTC
>NC_090733.1:51826280-51828780 GCF_036898095.1 Palaemon carinicauda
GGAAGACAACACTGATACAGAGGTCAATGGCAGCACATCTTGGTCTGCATTTCATGACAGCCAGCAGCCACCAGATGCTTGACTTATCAGTGGAACGTCGCTGCTTCCACTGTTCCTTGAGAGTGCCGACACAGTGGCCAAGATCCAGCAATCGATGGACGTCGTTAAGAATGCTTTGAAGCACTTGAATCCTGGACAGACACCAGTGGTTACCTTTGGTCAGCCACTGTTTGCTTTGGCCAAGCAGATACATTGTAAGTGGCCATAGAGCTACGCTGAAGACCAGATAGTGGTGATATTTGATGGTCTCCACATAGAGATTGAGGCACTGAAAATACTTGGGAACTAACTCCAGGGTAGCGGTTTGGTACAAGCACTTGTGGAAGCCGAGATTGAGATAGTGGGGACAGCAGACTCATACCTTTTGAGCATTCCATGCGTTGCATACAGTAAGATACCATCAAGTGACTGCAGCAGCCCTGTTCATCCTACAGCATCGTGCCTACAACCACTACTGCCTCGTGATATAGAGTAACTTCCTTTGTTTATAGACTGTGCTTGAACTAGAAGTGTTGGTTCTAATGCATGTGCGTTTTCTCAGACAAGGAAAAATTTATAATGTACCCCAATGCTCTGACAAACCAGGTCCCCTGCTTCCAGGCACTGGATCACATGCACTATGCTAGGTAGATACCAGTGCACCTGAAAGACATGGCCGAACTCACCACTTTATCATTCAGAAAACACAGAGAGTGTTCTCTTCAAACCAGATTGACCAGGCACATGACCAGAATAGAGCCTGCATTAAAGGTGATGGTAGAGCAGTTGGGCTCACTGACAACCCGAGTGCCCTACGTCGCTGGATGGTTGCGGGACCAGATATTGCAAGGGTGATCGAAGGATTCCAGGAATGGAACCAAAAATGGAGATAGAAAACAGCAGACACCCGTCATCATGATCAGACGCCAAGTGTATAAGCCTCATTTGTGGAAGATGTTCGCTCTGTCTTCGGTGTCATAGAGGAGATGGGCAGTCCATTCGAGGAGGAGAGTTAAGATGAATTCAAACTAGACAAAAAGGATATTGCAGGTCCTGCTGCTTTGGAGACCATGATGATTGTCAAGAGGATTGGCCAAGAGTAGTTTGAAGGTTTCACCACAGAGTGTCTGTTGAACAGAACAAAGATTATGAATGACTCCATTCATCAAAACAAGCTGAAGGTGTTCAGAATTACCACTCCAAAAATCCAGAGTAAAGGACAGCAACAGCCCGCCTCCATCAAGAATTACAGTAAACTCTTCACACACCTGTACATTAGCTTCCAGACAAGGGATGGAGATTTTGAGGAGTACTTTTGTCATGAGAAGCAGGCATGTCCTCCAGAAAGGCCTGATGGTGGAAGTCTCTGCACTGGTGCAAAGAATAATCTCCTCAAATATTTGGAAAAATTTTCCGATTCAGAGACAGAGACTCCTGTAATGACCTGTATTATACTTGATGGAGCAGGCATCATCCAAAAGATAAAGCTGGTTGCATCAGATACCTTTAAAGAGTATGCAAAACACTTCTTCATCCCATATATGTCCACGAAGCTGCAAACAGTGTCACTCCTTGATCTGGATCCTGCCGATTCACTGGAAGGTAGCACACTTGCAAAGGAGGGACAAGGCGTATGGAGACAATTTGTGGCTGTCGTAGCCATACCAAATAACTGGCAGAACTTCCTACAAGTGGACAATAACAAGACCTAGCGGTTCCCTTTCCTCTCAGTAGCGTTAAAGGAAGGGTTTGACCAGGAGAACAGGCAACTCGCCTTTACTAATTTAGAGGCAGTGCTTAGAAAGCCAGCACTACCAGATCTGACCTCCCTTACTCCACGTAAGCATGAAGAAGCTGACACTTTTATGTTGCTGTGAGTATCGGATGTAGCCCATTATGGTCACCATGCAATATTCATCCAGATTGTAGACACTGATGTTGTGGTTCTGGCAGTGTCCCTGACACAAGAGTTGAAATTGGAAGACAAACTGTGGCTGGCTTTAGGCACAGGCCAGAGTTTCCAATACCTAGCCGAACACGAAATGGCTGCCGGGTTGGGATGTGAAAAGGTTGATGGACTTCCAATATTCCCCGCTCTGACATGACTCGACACTGTATCCAGTTTTGCTAAACGTGGTAAGAAGAGTGTGTTGGGAATCTGGAAGGTACTGCCATAACCTACTGAGGGGTGGCTGCTGATGTCCTCTGCACTGCGCAATATACCAGATGATGCTATGCACATCATTGAGAGGTTCGTGATCCTGTTGTATGACAGAACCAGACAATGCATAGATATTGACAAGGCCACGAGCAAACACTTCGCAAGGAAGAACAATGCATAGCTCATCCCTCCAACGATGGCAGCTCTGGAGGAACATGTCAAGAAGGCAGTATATGTGGACATGTGTGTGGCCAAATACTACTGCCAGCATCAAAACTTCCTTCATCAACCAACCAGAGC
>NC_090733.1:51836280-51853493 GCF_036898095.1 Palaemon carinicauda
TATATATATATATATGTATATGTGTATATATATATATATATATATATATATATATATTTATATATATATATATATATATATATATATATATATATATATATATATATATATATATATTTATATATATATATATATATATATATATATATACATACATATATATGTATATAAATATATATATATATATACATATATATATATGTATATATATATATATATATACATATATATATATGTATATATATATATATATATATATATATATATATATATATATATATATATATATATATATACTGCTCAGGTTTCGAACCCTGGGCCAGTATACTTATATGACTTTGACCTTACCACTAAGCCACGAAGAAAGATAAAAGTCAATGAAAATTTATTCTCTATATATACATGTCGAATTCAAGATTTTGTACTTAAAATAAAAATCAACCCATCTTCACTATCGTAGCTAATGGGTAGGTTTGTGACTGGGGATTCAATTAATGATAAATTTTGTACATTTAAACGTGTTTTTCACATTTCAAATAAGCCATATATTTTGCCATATTGAAGTCTGAATTTTCTTAACGACCTCGGGATCAGAGCCCCGGTATATAATCATTCAAAGACTATAGTATCTGACCGGCCGGGTCTCGAACTTTAGTCCAAGATACTTGTATAACATTGACCTTACCACTTACCCACGAAGAAAGATAAAAGTCAATAACAATTCTTCTCTACATGTACCTGTCAAATTCACGTTTTTTTTGTACTTAGAATTGAAATCGATCCTTATTCACGATCGTAGCTAATTAGTAGGTTTGTGACTTGGCATTCAATTAGTGATAAATTTTGCACATTTAAACATGTTTTTCATATTTTAAATAAGCCATATATTTTATTACATTAAAGTCTGGATTCTCTTAACGACCTCGGGATCAGAGCCAAGGGCAAAATCACTCAAAGACTATAGCATTTGACCGGCTGGGTCTCGAACCCTGGTTCAAGATGCTTGTATGACATTGACCTTATCACTTAGCCACAAAGAAAGATAAAAGTCAATGAATATTCTTCTGTACATATACCTGTCGAATTCAGGTTTTTTGTACTTAGAATTGGAATCAACCGATCTTCACAATTGTTGCTAATTGGTAGGTTTGTGACTCGGCATTCGATTAATGATATATTTTGCACATTTAAACGTGTTTTTCAAAATTCATGAACGCCATATCTTTCAATACATCCAATCTGGATTCTCTTTACGACCTCAGTATCAAAGCCCCAGGCGAAATCATTCAAAGATAGAGGACGTGTTGAAAGCCTCTTGGTAACAGTATATTTCTATCATAGTGGAAAATTCAACAAAATCTAATAATTCAACATCTTGACAGAGCAGCATTGCATTGACTTGTTACGAGAGTTATGATCGATTAAGAGTAAGTAGGCACTTGTCTGAAAGTATCGAGTTGTGTAAAATGTAATCGCAAAACTTTTTTTTAATAAAGTGAAAAAAACCATGTTCTGATGTCTCAAAATCTGCTGAAATGGGACATCTTTTGTGTAAGGTGTAAAAATACGTCTGTTTGTGTTTCCTGTGAGCGAAGTTGTTCTCTAAGCCAGTAAAATAAAAATTCAAGATATTTAAGTACACAAGGACTAACATAGCAGACACTGCTGCTGCGGGAAATGAAAACGAAGGAGCAGTTGGAAATAGTGATGTCAATGAAGAATATAGACGAGAACAACGAACGCAGGGCTTAGAAAATAGGTTAGATAACCTAGCTGAGTTAAGCAACAGATTATTAGTTGAACGAGAAGAAGAGTGGTGCACAACCATAGCATATCCAACGTATATAAATGAAGTTCAAGCGCACACAAGTGGGAACACACAAGCACATCCAAGTGGTGATCCTCAAAACGTCGTAGTTCGAAAATTGCCAAAACTCCAGGAAAGTGTTTGGCCTTTTGGTGATCAACGTACTGATGAAGGGTTTTAATCAATCAAAATGTTTTTGAGAGACTTTAAAGTAGCCACATATAAGTGGTCAGAGAGAAAAAAAAAATAATTCAATTAATTATATTGCTGAAAGATGCTCCGGCAATGGAGGTAATGTGTTGGCCACAATACAGTTTAAAAAGTTATACTAAAATAAAATGACATTTAATTGAGAAATACGGCTTACCCAATGTAAGAAAAGGGGACATGAAAGAAAATTACAAACTCAAAACTCGAAAGTGTGAATCAATTCTCAGTTTTGCAACTCGCATTTTTCGAGATTGTGATTCGTTTGCTACATGGAGTGCCAATCTCCAAGAAGGTGATAAAAAAGCAATTGACCGTAAACATATTCGCAGGTTAGTAAACTGGTATTTATGTATTTTTTTTTTTTGTTTGAAGTAGTGGTGGCGATACAAAATATTCTAGACAGTTTGCCAGAAGATAAAATACGGATAATTACTACCCTGATTTTGAAAAGGTGGCAGCCATGAGAGGCAATCACCAACCCCCAAACCGGGAGAGGGGAGAACTTGGTCAGCTGGTGAGAAGAGTCTTCAGATGCTGGAAGGGTGAGGTAGAGAGGCACCAACGAGTAGAGTGACCCACCCAAGGATTCCCCCACTTTTACATTTGTCCAGCCTACGGTCATCTATTTCGAGAGTGCCTAGCAAAAGACACCGAGGGCTAGTGGGCTGTGGCACATGCACACTAACCCCCGTCCAACATCCGAGGAAAAGGAAGCAGAGGAAGGGGGAAACGAGGGTGATCGATGGCCCCCCACATGAAAACAGAAGCAGTCGAGCAAGCAGTGATACCCCTATTGGTCTCCCCGACCTCACCCCCACAGCACTAAGGACAGGAGCAGGGGGCAGTGGTATTGCAAGTAAGGTCATTGGCATATGCCCCACATATCCTAATGAGCGGCTCGGAATGTTAACAGTCAGGATTGGCCTACTAGATATGTCCATTCGAGCGCTGATTGACACAAAAGCCAGCATTTTTTCTTATTAAAAAAGGAATCTCCTCGAACCCACTACAGTCAGCGGCATCCATCATCCTCGACACGCCAGGAGGAAATAAACTCCAAGCAAGGCATACAACAATTATCAACATTAACGTGGAATCTGTGAAGCTTACACATGATTTTTTCTTTGTCTTGCCTACCTTGGGAATTACAGAAATAGAGGTTACACTTTGTTTGGATTTCATAGTGAGTATTCAAATATACATCTACGGGGAAAAAGATAGAATAAAATCAGGAAGGTGCATTTTGCCGAAAGAAAGTGATGAGAGAGTAAGAGCGGGAAAGGAGAGACAATTAAGTAAGGTAACAGCTGTTCCTGAAAGATGAGAAATATTGCCTCCCCAGACACTTACGAGCACATGTGTGACCCCGTGTCAGCCTCTCCCGGAGGGAATCAAGGTCGTAGTTAAACCCCCTGACAAATGGGCACACGTATTCTTAGAGTGCTTGTCATGAATAAAAGAGAACAGACCTGACATAACAATAATTGATTTGTAAAATAAAAGAGTTGTGTTAGGAAGTAATTATTTTTTGTGAGTTGGAGTTATGTGAAATTACTAGTAATGGGATCATGGGAGCCACAACTCCAGCCCGCACAGACGAACAGACTCAGAACTTGATTATGCAAGCGCGAAAACTATATCCGCCAGAATACCGACCTGTAGTTAGAAACATTGCTAATAATCATTCCGATGTAATTGCAATTGGAGACGAGCTCACCTGGGAGGATTGATCAATTTCTGTTTAGCATTGAAACTGGGCAGGCAGATCCAATCAGGTCAAGGCCTTATAAGATAGCCATTCATTTCCAGGGAGAGATAGAAAGGGAAATTAGTAGATTCGGGGAACAAGGCATTATCGAAGAGAGAGAATCCCCCTGCGCTTCTCCAATTATAGCTGTTACGAAAATGGATGGCTCGGTAAGATTGTGTGATAATCATAGGAAGTTGAATGCAGTCACTAAGGATAATGCATTTTAATTGCCCTTGATCAAAGAATTACTTGTGAAGGTACAGGATAGTAAATTTTTTACGACTGTTGTTTTAAAATCTCGATACTATGAAATACCCATTCAGGAAGACAGTAAATGTAAAATGCCATTTATAGCCAATGATCAACTATTACATTTAAATTTTCTTCCTTTCGGTGTTAAAAATGCTCAAAGTCCCATTTCTTGAGTAATGATGGCGGTGTTGTTTTCCTTAATTGGCCATAATGTTCTTGTTTATTTAGACGATATCATAATTACAGGGAAAATGGCCGAAGAACATAACAATAATATTCGTAAAGTTTTAGAAACATTGCGACGTAATGGTATGAAAATATATTTGTCAAAGTGCAAATTTTACTATAAACAGGTCAAATTTTTAGCTCATATAATAACCCTAGAAGGTATCCAACCCTGCCCTAATTAAGTAGAAGCATTTAGAGATTTCCCGATGACACGAACCCCGAAGGAAGAAGCAGGGTTCATTGGGCTCGCTGGGTATTACCGCAAATTCGAAGGAGGGTACGAAGAGATAGTGAGACCTTTAGAAGGTTTAAAGAAACTAAAAGTAATAAATTAGCGAATGGGAGAAGAAAGGGCCTTTGCCCATTTGAAAGCTGCCTAAACTAGCAATGACTTACTCACTTATCTTAGATTTGATCGTCCCTTTTAAGTGACAGCAGATGCGAGAAGCGTAGCTATTGGAGACATAATTTCTCAACAAGATGATAAAGGTAGAGAATTACCCATTTGTTTTGCTTCCAGGGCATTAAAAGGGAGAGAAAAGAATTACAGTACATTCGATCAAGAGGCATTGGCTATTCTCTGGGTTCTAGAGGGGCACCAGTTCTTTTTATTAGGTCAGTCGATTGAGTTACTTACGTGATTTATTTTAAAAAGGTGACTTGAAGTCTACACAAGCTAGATGGATTGAAAGATTGTTAGAGTTTGACCACAGAGAAGGTAGAGCTAACATGGTAGTTGATGGCCTCTCTAGAGGTGCATTAATATGAGTAGCGACTCAGGCACAAAAGAGGAATAAAGAACGAAACCAAAACATTGAAGGCCCGCATCACAATATAAACCAGGATGTGAATTCACTTGAGGAGGAATCAGAAAATGAGATCCAAGAGAGAGAGAGAGAGAGAGAGAGAGAGAGAGAGAGAGAGAGAGAGAGAGATGGAAATAATGAACTTGAATGTGTTGGGGTGGCCGAGGACATGACCTGGGGTGTCCAGAATGAGTGCCCTGATGATGCAGGTGTGATTGACTTGTGAGGTTGGGACATAAAGGAAGTTTGAGAAGGACAGAAAATTTTCCGGCAACCAAACCTAGCAATGAAAGAGCACAGCGCCTGGGCTAATGAATTTGCTGATTTATCCAACATTGCGTAGGTATGAGTGTAACGAGTAAATGCATCCACAAATACACATATATGCTTATGTTGTGTTATTCCAATAGGATTTTCGTGTTCTCCTGAATGTTTTATCGATCAGTAAATGCCCTGCATATGGACTTGCATTTACAATGTGGGTGACTCGATTAATTAAAGAAGGGGGAAGAACTACCCGTGCACAGAATTCCCCTCCCCTCTCCTCGTAAGTACAATATAAGATATCTTTAACTGCTGAGATGATATTAGCCGAAAATGAAGTGACTCGCAGAATACTTACAAGTATATTTTGGAGAATGTGGCGTTAAGAGGCCAAACCTGATGAATGGGAGCTAGGAGATTTGGTGAAAATGGAGAAAAAGGAATTTGACTGATTGCATTCATTACAGAGCCATAATACTTTTGTCAGTTATGAAAATATATAGCATGCTTATTCTAAAAAGACTGGAGAGAAAGATCAAGGAAAATCTGAGAGACGACCAAGCAAGATTTAGAAAAGGTAAAAGTTGTAAATATTAAATATTAATTTTAAGACATATAGTAGAGCTATGTGTAGAATATAGAAATCTACTTTTGAAGGCATTTGTGGATTATGAAAAATCCTTCGATAATGTGTGCCAGCAAATTTTGTGGAGAGTCCTGCGTTAATATGGAGTTCCTTTGAAATATATAAAATTAAGTAAATGTGTTAACGAGCATTGCAAGTGCAAAGTTAATTTCACTAGAGTCCTATAAAATTTCCAGTGAAAAGTAGAGTATTCCAAGTGAATGTGTTGTCACCTATGCTGTATATCATCTTCATGGATGTTGTAATGCATAGAACAGTTGTGGATGGTGAAAGATTTAATTGGAATGGGAACAGGAAAGTAGCTGACCTACAGAACTTGCAAATCTTACTTACCAGAACGTGTTAAATATCACATGAGGTTATACTCTAAGATAAATAGATGATGAGAACGGAATAGGCAATGGAAGATGAAATATCATTGGGAGGAGAAAGGATTAATGTGGGAAAATCATTCAAAGGTAAGGAACTATGATCTTAAACTCGGGATCTTTAGAATTTAATGGACAACTGAAAAAACAAATCAGAAAATGGCTAGGTTAAGCCAAATTTGGAAATCAACTCTCCTAAAATTACATATAAATATCGAGCTATATGGCAGTGTAGGGAGATCGGTGTTACTGTTTGGACATGAGTCATAGTATAACAATAAAACCATATCCAACACATTTTGTAAATTTATGGACAAGGCCCTCAGAAGAATATTGAGAGTTGAATAGTAGGATAACATTAGAAATTAAACTATAAAAGAGATTACCGCCATATGTGGATGAGATCATGATGATAGGTAGATGGAGATGGTTTGGGCATACTCTTCGTACTTCTCAAGTGAGATTAGTTCACTAAACTTTCAACTGGGCTCCAGGCCAGTATGGCTGAGGACTTTGAAGCGGGAAGAAGGAGATGATGAATGGAGGAGTATTGATTTAAAAGCTCAAGATAGAGATGATTGATGAAATCTAACCGAGGCCCTTTGCTACAATGGGCGAAGGAGGAGTTGATGATGATCATTATCATCATCATGATAGAGGCTGAGCACTTACAATTAAGTACTCTAATGTCAAATAATCTTGTTTTGTGTTCATACTTAGGATTCTAGAATCGAAATCATATTGTTAGATAACCAAATTATCATTATATTTAAAGAAAATGATCATAATGTAATTGATTCTTAACTAGTAGATAATAGTACTGTAGTTACCATTATTATTATTATTATTATTATTATTATTATTATTATTATTATTATTATTATTATTATTTCTAATGACAAATATTTGTTTCGTTAATTTACTAATAAAAGGCATTGTTGGATTTCAGCATATTTATTTCCAACTTCGAATGCTCCCAATTAAGAATTGATGTTGACTTTTCTTTTAGAAAAAAAAACTATTATAAGTAATGTTTCATGAATCTTGAACTCGAATGCACACACACCAGAGTATATGAATTTCAAAAAGTTCCTTGTCGATCATCTTTCTTCTACTGCAAAATGTGTCATTTCTCTAACTAAAGTACCACGTTTAATGACTATTTGCCTTTCTTCACCAAGGTCGTACCCAGGCAGTAGTCACAGCTAATAGGACTATTTGCTTTGAATCAGTGTTATCACACCTTCCCGAAATGTGTCTCCCAAACATTTGATAAGTTTATATTTTGAGCTCTTCTGATGATTCCTAGTTTCCCGAAAGTCATCTAAAACGTTGATTTTTATTTCATGTAATAGCCATTAAAAAGTATTTAATTCTTCAGGCCCGGATTAAATTATCTTTCTCGGGGTAGCTATCTTACCAAGCTGATCTAGTGTAGAGTAAATGCAGTAGTTTAACAATGATTTTACTTATATTTCATTTGTTCATAGAAGACAGGTTTGCCCGTGTACAGTCAGTTAGTCCAATCCTTTTCGTCCAAAGTCTTATTGTCCAATCCTTTTCGTCCAACGTATTTTTGTCCAATGATATTTTGGTCCAACGTCTTTTTGTCCAATGATTTTTTGGTCCAACGTCTTTTTGTCCTATGATTTTTTTTTTCCGCGGGATTTTGACCAATTTCGTCTGGACGAAATGTTAGATTTTATGTTAAATTTTTATAGCAGTTACATAATAATATAAAGGTATATATACCGCATATATTAGATTATGTATGTCCGAGAATATTTTCAAGTAGAAATTTTCCATGCGTTTTTATACATTGAATAAATATACGACCAGAAAAAGTAAAATATGTAACAAAAAATTTATATAATTGTAGATGTTTTATTAATTATAGGTACAACCAGAAAAAGAAAAATATGGAAGACAAAAATTCATTTATATATGAAAATGCAAAATAAAATTAATATTTCAGACATTGATATGTAAGAATGAAATGTATATATTGAAGGTACTAATGAAAATTGAAAAAATAATCTTTAATCAATAATATGATTAGAAAGAGTGTAGGTTGTGAGCAACAGCCTTTAAAAATTTAATTTTTTCAGAAGAATCATACTGTGCAACCAAAGAAAGTATACGCTGATTAATTTGGCTACATTTGTTTTTCTTTTTGTTTTGTGTACTGTATCCCCTCGATGAATGTGATCTATCTTGGTTTGAATCAAGCTAGTTTCATTCTCCAAACTTTTTATCAGCCGCCAAATATTAGGATGGGTAACGCCTAAAAAAAGCTTCAGTGACGAATGGTATCCTTCCAAAGCGTTATTTGTTCTTGGCATTTTATTGACAACTCTGCTGTTGACATTCCATAACGGAGGCTCTTTTCTTCTCCTTCTACCATGACCTCTCACTACTACCATATAGTTGACATCAAAGTAACTAATAGATTCTCCAGGAATTTCCTCATCATCTGTTAGCTCTTCATATGCTTCCTTAACATCAGCTACTGGAATAAAGGCTAATACCAAAAAGCACCTTATATGGGCAAGAAACAAGTTTACTAAATTTTCCAAACAAAACATTATTTTTATTTTGGGAAATTTCTCCTAGCAACAACCTAACTACAGAAAAATCACTTCTATTCTGGGAAATGGCTCTTAACAGCAATCAAACTACCAAGGATTCATCGGATTACCTAAAGACAAAACTACCGAGTTTTACATTCAGATATTGAATAAATGGACTAACGAAAAAATCATGGATATTGGACTAAAAGACAATGGACAAAAAAACACATGGACGAAAAGACGTTGGACTAAAATATCGTCGGACAAAGAGACGTTGGACGAAAAGGCATATAACCGGTTTGCCAGCTCTCAAGGTGAGTTCCCCATGTGTAGATTCAAGTTTAATATGTAAGTTACGTAAGACTTTCGTCATTAATTTCATTGTATTCCTTATTCAAGTTAGTATACCTAGATTTACGTTATTTTAAAGAACTAACTTTTTGTTTCACATATTTTTGTTACGAAGTCTTATGATACTGTTTGAGAGTGTTATGTGACTATGTGAGACAGGAACAAGGGCTTATGTAATGTTTTTTTCTATATTTTTATGAGGTATTGTGTCATGTTTGTGAGAAAATACTCAGTGAACCATGTGCTTGGAGTTTTTGCAAATAGCATAGTGATCAGATGTTATTTTTTTTTATTTCGGAGACAAATGCTGGGCGGAGAAATCTGACTGAGAGAGGCGTCTAGTGTTGCGAGAGTATACGTTCGGGAGAGCGACACTTGGTATCTCTAAAGCTTTTTGCCTGGCCCCCACGCTTTCCAGGTCGTTGGGAAGTTTCTGGATGTAGCTAGGTTTTATATATAGGGTGACCCCCAGTGTTAGATAGTCAGATAGAGAAATCCAGCCTTAAGATTACCATCTCACCTCTGAAGCTCAAGGTATTGTTTTAAAAGTGTTCAGTACCTAGAGTGTGTCCTCTCCTCGGTTACTCTGTGCCCCAGAGCAAATTGTTGGCTGGAAAGATAAATAAGATGAATCGGTGATTTTTAATACATTGTATTATGGTGAGTGTTAGCATTGTGTAAAGTTTTTGTAATTGTCCCTGTAGGAAGGTTAGCTATTTGTATTATGATCTAGTGATCTCTTTTTCATTATGTGTGAAACCCAAATTTTTTATTCAGATTTAATTTCAAGTGAAACAAGTGATTGTATAAATTTCACCAGTGATATTTGTTTTTTTAGTTATAGTTTTATTCAGATTTAACATTTAGTCAAGTCATTACATAGTTTTCAGATCGTAGCAGGATTATCTAAATCTAAGTTTTGTTCAGTCTTAATTTTTCAAGTGACTTATTTCGTTGTTATGTAAATTCTTTTCAAATTGTTGTAATTTATATAGAATATATCTACTTTATAGAGTGTGTTTTATTCCAATCACCATTGTTTAGAATAAAATCAGCTCGTATCATGTTAAAGGGCCGTAGTAGGTCATAAATTACTCTTAAAAGTAATTACCCAGCTTAGTTTTAGTGTACTTAAGAGACCATTGGATGTCCAGTTTTTTATCTATTGCTGTCTTTGAGTTATTTAACTCTCTCAGAATTCATGTAATAATATTTTAAAGTGTTAGAGTTTTAATGTAAAAGCAAACAAGTGGGTTTGGAATTCGAGAGGTTGATTAACTTGCCAGTCATAGTCTATATTAAATTATATGTTTGGTTCCCAGTCACGAGTCATAGTATAATATATTTTTTGGTGCCCGGACCCGAGAGCCATATATATATATATATATATATATATATATATATATATATATATATATATATATATATATATATATATATATATATATATATATATATATATATATATATCTGTCTCTCTCTCTCTCTCTCTCTCTCTCTCTCTCTCTCTCTCTCTCTCTCTCTCTCTCTCTCTCTCTCTCTCTCTCTCTCTCTCTCTCTCTCTGTATATATATATATATATATATATATATATATATATATATATATATATATATATATATATATATATATATATATCTGTCTCTCTCTCTCTCTCTCTCTCTCTCTCTCTCTCTCTCTCTCTCTCTCTCTCTCTCTCTCTCTCTCTCTCTCTCTCTGTATATATATATATATATATATATATATATATATATATATATATATATATATATATATATATATATATATATATATATATATATATATATATATATATATATATATATATATATATATATATCTAAATAATGGTGTATCACTTTGTTCTTGATTGCCATCAGAGGATACTTAGCAATAGGTTATGCATTATAGATTATTAGACAAAAACCTTTATAGATTTTTTTTTGAAACTGACCCAGCTTTATCTCCAGTCAATGTAGAATTTTATCTTTTACTTTATGATGAATTTGATTAATCCATCCCTCAGTCGCCTGGGGATTTATTTGACATTTTGTTTTCTATTTGAAGGTAAAAAATATAAATAACTACCAAATGGAACATACAAAAAGAATTGTATAAAATTATGAAATTGTTTTTGTCGACTTTCAGAGAATTACATATGGTATTAGACGTGAAGAACACATAACCTATTTTAATTTTTGAGCATATAATCTCTTTGTTTGAAAAATATTTTTTGTTCATGTGCTCAAATTACCATTATTTTGAGTTGTTATTCAGATTATTTTTAGCACAATTGCTCGACTGTTGTGTTACCAAAGATTTTTCATTTGATGAACTAAAATAGAAGGGACGCATTGTAGTGATCAATATCTGTACACATTTTAACGTGATTCATTTCCCTTGACCTTATTCATATAAATCAGTTTTATATTGGGTTAGTTACTAGACTGATAAACTGATTGTAATGAAGTAAAATTGGGAACATGACTTTCCTTAACATTCCTAGAGTTATATATTGAAATATGATGATTTCATAAAGCAAGTATAATATTCACATAATCTGTACTAGTAGATTTTTAGGTCATAACACAGACAAAAAAGGAATACAACTAACTTTATTACAACAGACAACGATTATATATACAATAGGTTCCGAACAAGAATTCTTACAGACTTACGCATGTAAAGGCAAGCTTAGACAAGTTTTGTCAACAGTAAGGGGGAGAGCCTGATTCACAAAAAAAAAAAATAAATAAATAAATAAAAAAAAGCTGTTACAGTGTATGAGCGTGTGTGAAACACGTGTGATACATAGTTCACCAGCTAAACAAGACATTCATTTGAAAGAGGTGACATTCCTCGTGTGGCGTACTGTAGGCGGGACATCTTGCAAGAGATACGCACGTCTAGGTGATCAATGGAGATCCATTCTTCTTCTCCACGAATGTTAATTAACAAAGCTTATGGATTGGATGGATCACAAGAAAGGCCCCAAATAACGTGCTATTAGCGGTGGATTGCAGGTGTCATTGCATATGCAAACATGTGTTCCAGAGTGCAGATCTATCTGTATGTGTTGCTTAGCTGGGGCTTGTAAGTATGGCTGTATTGAATAAGTTTTCACACAACGTGAGGTGGGCGCTGGAGATTGTCGGGGGAAGTTGAAGACGCTGCTGAAACCTCTAGGACGTCTTTAGTAGTGGTCTTTAATTACAGGAGGACCCAGGAAGGCTAAATAAACTGGTAGAAGCCATTGCAGATGGACATCAAAGCTGATTTTAGGGTGTGATGAAAATGTTCAATCAATATGTTAGCAGCAGCATTGTAGGCAGTTGTCTGATGTAGGGTGAGGCCCAGGAGATTCGCTAATAATGTGTAAAATTGAGAGGAGAAAATGGTGGCCCTCTTAAAATATGCTCAGGGATACCAAATCTCGCTATCCACCCAGAGAAAAAGGTAGATGGCCAACGAGTGGAGTGGTCAATGACGGTAAACAGGTAACAATGCCCTTGTGATGTGAGTAGGGGTTCTACTACGTCGACGTAAATATGGGCAAAATGATGCTGAAGTTGAGGAGATGTGCCAATTCCTGAAGTACAGGAGTGGACCCAAACCCTAGCATCCATAGTAACATTGTGCCAAATGAACTTTGTCTTCAGTCGCTGTGCAGTAGATCAGCGTAAGTGATAACAATGGCCGTAAATGAAATCAAACACCTGTTGGCGTATGGGATCAAGTATCCATGGTTTTGGTCTACCACTACTTACGTCACGGAGGAGAGTGGCATTTGAGCTGACATATTCCTAATGGAGGGATGTGCATGATGACCTATATGCTTGGTACTCTCAATCTGTTCGTTGGGCTTCTGCCAAGGAGTTTTAATCCAATCCCAGGTGAATGGCCACCAATGTGTTTCATAAAGGGACATCAGCTATGAGATTCATATTCCCAGAGACATGGTGAAGGGTGCAATTCTATTCAGCTACGGTAGGGATGTCATACTGACAGGAAGACCAGGCATCCAACTGTCGAATGAAGCCATACACCAAAGGCATGTGGACCGTAGAAATGACAAAGGGCATACCTTCAAAAGAGTGGCGAAAGTAATGGACAGACAAATGCATTGCCAGCAATTTTTGGACGGAGGTAGAGTAACCAGATTAAACCTTCAATGATTCTTTACTGAAGAAGGCTTATGGGTGCAGTGAGATGTTGACCACCTGCTCAAGTACTGCTCCTATAGTGATGTTGCTGGCATTGGTGGAGAGGAGAGGGAAAGTGAGAGCAGTAACGGTTAATAGGGAATTCTTTGCATTGCAGAAAGGGGACCCCACTTATGGTCTTTCCGATTGTCCTTGAGGGAGGCATAGAGGGGGACAAATGTGGCAACAATAGTTAATAATGCCCAAGAATTCTTGCAGTGCTTTAACTGTCGAGAGCGTCGGTAAGCTCTGAATGGCTGCGACCTTCTCAGGGAGGGGGTGGACTTCTTCAATAGTGAGAACGATACTTTATAGGCGCCAAAGGTGCACTTGTTATACCGGACTACAAGCCCGTTCTGTAATTGGCGGTTAAGCACAATGCATAGGAGACGAATGTGTTCTTCTTTTGAAAAATAAAACACAAGTATGTTGTCAGCGTAACATACACAGAACGGGAGGTCCCCTAAGATGCCATTCATGAGGGGTGGAAAAGTGCCCCCAGTATTATGAAGGCTGAAAAGAAGTATTTAGAAATGTGTGTACCGAAAAAGGTGGCGATGGCGGTCTTGGGGTTGTCTTTTAGGTTCATGTCCACCTGATGATATCCCTTCAAGAGGTTGAGCGTGGAGAAAACCTTCACTTTGTGCAATTAATAGGTGACATTGGTGATGTTTGGGAGGGGGTAGGCATCAGGTTCTGTTTGCATGTTCAGATTCCTTTAATCCTCACACGGAGGCAAGGAGCCATCTTTCTTCTGGTCGATGTGTAAGAGTGACGACCATGGGCTTGAGTCCTTTTGGGAAAACCCCCCCTTTTCTTCCACTTCGGCGAATGTTTGTTAGTGGCTACCAAATGATCCAGTGCCAGATGCCTGAATGTGGTGAGCGCTTGCACCCTCATCGTCTTGTTATGTTGATAAATACTGTGTTTGGTGGGAGCCATGAGAGTTTGGTGAAGTTCTGATGGAAGACTTATGGGTACAACGTGAGGAGGTGGGCAGAGGCATCCGTGAGTGGGCTGATAATGGGTGTGAAGTTGAAGGAGGCAGGTTCAAGAGATGTCAAGGATTGAGAGTTTGTGTTGACTAACCGTCAGTGAGCAACATCAGCCATGTGGTGGAAATGGGAGAGGAAATCCAACCCGAAAATTGGCAATGTGACGTCAGCAATAAGAAACTTTTAATAAATTCTCAGGGGTTGCATACTTGTTATCAGTCTTGTTCTTCTGTTTGTTATGTTTTGTAATTTGTTAAGCTTCACTTTTGGTGAACTGTAATAGATGAAGTTACAGTAGTGAATCTTGGTAATAATACAGTTCATACAAGTTTCTTTACAGCATGTTCATCTAGGTACTTCTTCATTAAATTAATGTTTCTAAAGTAGTAAGTTGGCCAGGGCACCAGCCACCCTTTAAGCTACTACCGCTAGAGAGTTACTGGCCAGAAAGTACTATGGATCCTTCTCTCTGGTTATGGTTCACTTTCCCTTTGCCTACACATACACCGAATAGTCTGGCCTATTCTTCACAGATTCTCATCTGTCCTCATACACCTGACAACACTGAGATTACCAAACAATTCCTCTTCACCAAAAGGGTTAACTACTGCACTGTAATTGTTCAGAGGCTAATTTCCTCTTGGTAAAGGTAGAAAAGACTCTTTAGCTATGGTAAGCAGCTCTTCTGGAAGGTCAATCCAAAATCAAACCAGTGTTCTCTAGTCTTGGATAGTGCCATAGCCTCTGTACCATGGTCTTCCACTGTCATTTGGGTTAGAGTTCTCTGCTTGAGGGTGCTCTCGGGCATACTATTCTACCAAAATATCTCTTTCTGTTCTTTGCTGAAATTTTTATAGTTTCTATAAGAAATATTTATTTTAATGTCGTCACTATGCTTAAAATATTTTATTCTTCCTTGTTTCCTTCCCTCACCGGGCTTTTTTCCCTGTTGGGGCCCCTGGGCTTATAGCATCTTGCTTTTCCAACTAGGGTTGTAGCTCAGCAAGTCATAATAATTATAATCAGTTTTTAACAGTTATAGTCTTTTCCATCAATAGACACATGGTTCATATTTATTTTTACTGACCTCGTTATATATAGTCATAAGGCAGTCAACAAACATAAAGCCCAACGAAAGTTGAGTAATCCTGATCGCTGGGAACATTGATAGCATCGTCTATTTTTTTTTATTTTTTTTTTTATTTTTTTTTGTAACTTCTTCAATAAATACAGGAGAGAAGTTGATTTATGCGTAAAGTTAGTTTATTTTCTTCACCACTGAGTGTTTTTAGAGGTAGTCTATATGCAATAAGTTTGTGCACTTGAGAGATAGTGCACTTCTCTTATTGCACTGTTTGTATCAGACACAAAGTTATTCATTCCATCACCTAAAACTAGGACCAACGAATGCCCAGTCAAAATAATTGCACGGTCAACATTATTTACCAATTAATATGATTCCAATAACTTAGTGAATGCAGAAGCATCAAATTTTGATGTATCATCTATCCAAAGATTAAAATCTTTAACAAATAATTTTTTTTCTTTCAATGAGTACACTAAATTCTTAAGTTCATTTAAAATTTTGAGATTTTAGTAACCCTTGTGGATGAAGAGCCCGAGCCACACCACACCCTAATAGACCTACCCTCTCTCGAAATATATATATATAAAAAAAAAAAAAAAAAAAAAAAAACATGTCTGGTGGGCATTTGAGCAATCTTAGCCCTATCAAAGTTATTTACCCATATTTCATATAATGCTTGTATGTTTAAATATTTTTCGTTTATCAATTCTCGAATTTCAATAGTTTTGTCCCCAACAGAATGTATATTTATATAGTCACAGTTTATTATATTTTTCGTATCAATGGTCAGTACTTTTTGCTAGTCTTTTCCATTTCAAATCATAAGCTTTGCAATTTTGTGAATTCATTGTGTGGTTATTTGGTTTCTTTAACTTAATGCAATGTATACATTTTACCTGTTACGAGGTTCTTTCCTTGTTTAGGTGTTTTTTTTTTTTTCGGAACATTTCCAGCTTACTTTATCATCAGTCTTAAACTTGCAATTTTTTTTCAAAATGTCAATACCTCTGACAGTAGTAGCAGGTGACCACATGGTCCCTACCACGTGTATCATAAGTACCCCATTGCAACATAACTTTGTCAGCATTATCATGAATAGCCTTCTGAATCCCAGGAACACATTTCAACAAGTAATTGGTAGTTCCAGCCGCAGTACTTTTTTGAATACCAGACTTATCTTCTTTTACTTTGAATCAAAGCATTTACTTCATCATCTTCATCATTATCTACATTGCATATCATTATTTTACGTTTTAGTTTCTGCAATTTTGCTTGTCTTAGTGTCAGGAAACATGTTTTAACTCATGTTTGTTACTTTCTCTCTGAACTTCTCGTTTGTGAAGTTTACAACATTTTCTTTTTATTCTGATGCTGTACTAAGAATTAGAATGTCTTTAGGTGCAGGTTCTACCTCATTTTTTTTGCGATTGTAATTGATGCTTCAGTCAAATTAAGAGCCAGTTGATCGTTTTCCTTAAGTTTTGAATATATGTAATTTTCTCTGGTTCAGCGTCCATCATTGTTTGAATCTTTATCTTAGTGGATCTATATTCATTGCTAGATTATTAAATTTCTCAGTAAGACTAGTGGTCCGCATGAATTTGCTGCATCCGCGGTAAACTGCGCTTTTCGGTTTTCCAATTCAGCGATTTCTTTTTCACGGTCATCTATATCCAG
>NC_090733.1:51861493-51871493 GCF_036898095.1 Palaemon carinicauda
ACCGATCAAATTTTATCGATTGTACACCAGCCTCATCAAAATGCATCTGGGTATCAGGATCTTTAAGAAAATCCATTATGATGTTACATCCTGCTACTCTCTCTGTGCCTAAGTCACTTACACAAAACTGTGGCAATCCATAATCAAACGTGTGAAGCATAAAAGAACGAAGGAATTCTTTAACAGACATATCCACGCAAATCTTCAAATTGACTGCTCGAGTAAACACACAGGTAAGGCAAAGAACCCACACTTTTAGCTTTCTATGTTCCTGTTTAACAGTATAAGGACCAAAGTAATCTATGTACACATACCCAAAAGGAATCTCAGAAGGATGCAATCTAACATGACGATATGGGGACTGATTCAGTTTCACAGAACGACCATTATACCTTTTGCACGTAACACAATCCTTAAGGACATTTTTAACAACTGAGAAATAGTGAGGTATCCAAAACTCTTTCCGCAGCTCTGCTAAAAGTGAATAACATCCAGCATGTTTCAGCCTTACATGCAAATCAATAATTATCAACTTTGTTAACTCACTATGCTTGTGCAAAAGAATAGGGAAATAGCATCTTTCACCCTCTTTCCACCGATCACATTTGCTTCTCACCCTCAGAATTCCAACCTGATCAGGATAAACATTAAGCTGACTGACAAGATTGGGTATGTTCTTGACCCTTTTCAAATCAGACCCAAAATAATCAAAGACTTCAGGGAAATAGACAAGCTGATCTTTCAAAATTATGTGCATAACAGCCTCTTTGTAATACCCAGATTCAATAACCATCAAATCCTTACAAGTTGGTCTGTTCAACTTTGTGCGAGCCTTCCACTTATTCCAACATCTCAGAACCCTAGCAATTACAGCCACTAAATGGCGAAAGTCAGAATATCTGTTTGGAGAAACTAGATATTCAGATGATATGGAAAGTTTATTGCACTGTATATTATAACTACCAACGTCTTTGCTTTCAACATTATCATCATTGATCTTGAATAAAGGATTCGGGATGGTTAAACTCAGTACATTTTGACTTATTGCTACATCACTTGACTGAATTTGTGGTCCTGAGAAATAGTTAGTTTTCTTGAGTTGTTTGTATGATAAACATCTAGTTATGCAATCCCCAGGATTATTCTGCCCACTTGTGAAGGTAAAGTTCACAGGGAAGATTTCACAAAGCTGATTTATACGATGTAACCTATTCAATATAAAATTGGATTTTCCCTGCATTTTATCAAGTTTACTAGCATAGGAATTTACCCAAGTTAACGCTACCAAACTATCAGAATACAAAGTCAGTGCTTTAATATTAATGGGAATGACACATGCAGGACCAGACAGTTCTTTATAAAGTTCCATAAGCATCTCTGTACCTAAACTAATAGCCTGCAACTCCAGGGAAGGGATTGATTTAGTCTTCAAATTTGTGTTCACAATTCTGTTTTTGGCCAATACAAAACTAACCTTACCTGTATCTATATTCTCAATATAAAGTACGGCTCCATACATGAGACTACTTGCATCAACACAAGCTAGTATCCTAGAAGATGCATCTCTTTCCCCTACAAACCGTTCTACCATAATTTCTGGAGTTGCATTAGCTTGTCTTGAAATACAGTTCCACTCTTTCATTCGCTCTTGTGACAATGGATCATCCCATCCAAGTGATTTGTCACACTGTAAGCCATGCATAAAAACTCTAGATCTGTTAAAAACTGGTCCATTGAAATTATATAAATCAAAATTAGAGGCTATCGACCTGAGAATTAAACGTTTTGTATTGGCTGATCCCTCAAGAGCAATAGGTCTAGTTGACAATATATCATCTTGCCTATGCCACTGCAAGCCTAAAAGTTTAACTTTACTGTCAGTTTTGTTTTCAAGACCAGCATCAATATCCTCCTGAAGTGAACTAACATTAGTAACAATTTGTTGTAATTCCATCTTATAGGGCTCAAAAATAGATGGCAATAACTGATAAGCCCATTTCAAAGTTGATGAATCACTACAAGTGAAAGCACCATTATCCATATAAAATGATTGATAAATCAACCTTTTCAAACATACAACCTCCTCAGAATTCCCTTCAGTATCCAGGACCAAAATCTTGTATAAACTCAACATCAAAATTGTTGGTGAACATCGTAATCCAAAACTCAATCGCACATTCTTATACCCCACAAGAGAAAAATCTCCTTTCTTTACATTACGATACCAAAGAAATAGTAATTTATTCAGATCAGAGGGATTCAGCTCTATTTGGTTAAAAGCTTTCCGGATGTCAAAGCATAGAAGCTTAGACCCAAATCTCAGGTGTAAAAGAGCTGAAGCAATCTTTTGGTTTAAACAAGGTCCAGAATGTATACTCTGATTATGACTAACAGTAGCTGGCTTAGACAAATCTTTTTCACAAATATTCGAGAGAAAAACTACTCTACACTTAGTGGTCTCCCTGTTTAGTTTAAACACACCCATGTGCGGTAAGAAACTATGCTCAGGATGTTCCTCCATATACTGATCCAAATTTGGAATCCTCTGTATTATACCAAGTTGTTCTTGTTCTTTAATGGCATCATCCATCAAATGTAAATGAAGCTCATTCTTTCTTAACTTTTTTAAGTTAGATTTTAGCACAGCTTTAGCAAGATTGTAATTCCTACCAAGAAGATGAGATACTTTACTGTTCCATAAAAGAGGCATGGATATCCTGCCCTTTTCAGTACGAACAGAATGATTCAAAGCAAATCTAACAAGTTGATCATTGACCTCTGAAGAGCAGTTTTCGAATTCTAATTGGTCATAGTTTAATACCTTCTTCTCATCATATTTCATGAGAACTTCGTTTGCAGCTTTATTCAATTCAGTCTCCGAAATACTTCCATCATCTTTCAACACTGCAAAATTTGATTCAACATCAAGAGTTACCTCCTCTTCCATAAAGTTTGAATCATCACACAAGATGCTTGAACCAAAGCCTACATAGACAACAGAAGACTCTACAGACAAATAAGTAGAAATGTCCGAATTATTACCATTGTATGAGGCATAATTTAAATCAGGTAAGTATTTCAAATTAGAAATAGTGTTCTGCAGATTACCCAATAGCATAACCCCCAGAGCACATTGACTATAGACAGAGGGAATCGGCTGACCAAAATTTACCATTGAGCTCAAAGACAATACATAGAATTTGTACCTAATATGAAACCAATGTTATTGATCTCCTCCTGATGGTTTAACAATTGATTGTCTGCCAAGACATAGTCTTTCTCAATAAACGCAGTTGTAATCCTAGAAAGCTGTGGAAGTTTCAAATTTATATCAATAGATGGTACACAAAGTGTTTCAATCTTGAACCTTTCCTTACCTATCTCTACCTCTACTTCCACAAGCTTAGTTACATACTGCTTACTCGAGTTAAAACCGTTAACAGTCAAATGTACCCTTTCTTTTAACACCTTGAGATTACTAGTATTGGCTACAGCTTCCGTAATAAAATTAGTCTGGCAACCACTGTCTACAAGACACCTAATCTCGACCCGGTTACTTAGGTAACAAGTAAAAGTAGGCAAAATGGACTCATAGAATCATGCCACTAGAAACCTTCTCTTTGGGAGCAGATTTACAGTTTTTCCCTTTTTTGGACACTTTTTGACTCTGAGAGGTAACAGGGGTTGCTTCGATTTTATTGGTGGCACCCAGTAAACTCCTTTCTTCATTTCCATTTATACACAGATAGGTAAAATGCCATTTTCCACAATGAAAACATTTCTTTCGAAAAACAAAATTACAAGATTCGGTGGAATGATTGGCTTTAGCGCACTTTAAACATCCTCCAATTTCCTTCAATTTGTCAACTTTGGCCTTTGGACTATCATAATACTTACACTTATAGATAGGATGAGAAGAGTCTCTTTCCTTGTCTAAAGCACATAAAGTACACTTAACTGAAGGCCCGTTAGTCTTGCTAAAATTGACATTAGTAGCCAAATTTGTTGTTGAAGATTTGATATTAAAACCTTTAGAATGATTCTTTGAATGGAAATTCTGGGTAGCTAATGAATATCGTTCTGCTGCCTCAAAAAATTTATCCTTTATTTCATCCAATGAAGGTCTGGTCTTATTTGTTATGATAGTCAACTGATTTTTGAAAGTATCATTCAAACTTTGCCAAAAGAAATAATTCAAAAAGTCATTAGTTTCAATTTTTTGCAACTTAACAGATTCAATACAGTTTTTCATCTGACTAATATAGGAAAATGGATCTGTGCTGTACGTTATTCTCATCTCTGCTATTTGTTTAATAGTATTGAATTTCTGCAGCGAACCAGAAGCCAAAGCTGCTAACAAAAGTTCCTTGGCATCATTATAAGTCTGTTTATCCACTTCAAGTGAACTCAACAAAACGGAAGCACGCCCCGAAACTTGTTGCTTTAACAACAACAACTTATCCCTATCCTTAAGCTGAAAGGAGCCTGTGGTATCCTCAAATTCTGTTAAGAATTTGTTTATATTTTCCCCTTCAGTGCTACTGAAAGTAGGAAGGGGAGCAGTAGGACTCTTAAGCAAACTCCTTGCAGCATCTAAGGTACTAGAAGTGAAAGAGACAGTATCTTCAAGGAAGGCTAACATTTCATTGAGTTTATCAATATAAGATTCACAATTTGCCAATTCCACTGTAAGTTTATCACTACTTTCTTCCTCTTGCCATATCAAGGCTTGAATTTTGCTATCATGGTCCCTCAAGTCATCAAGATACGATTTAAACTTAGCTTTAAGGACATGTTTCTCAGAGGTGGTTTTAGTTTGGAGTGAAATCTTATTGTTATAATACTTTGTCACTTGTCCTCGGATATATTTCCGACTATTGATTAAAAGAGACAAATTAGACATGATTACAAACTTTTATTTTTTCTGTAACAAAACCTCGAACAATCTTTCATCAATTTAAATAGATGATTTAAACCTACTGTATTTAAATGTACCGAATCTCTATACAACCTCTGGTTATCTAATCTCCCCTGGCTTTCCACCCTAAACAGGAAATCTTTACACTTTAAACCTAGTACAAACTTATTGAAATAGCGTCTAAGTAATTTATAGTGTTCTGTAAGAGGGGCATCAAACCTATTCCTGTTTACATGAAACCTCAGCTCTACTTGCAAGGCAATAAGGCAAGTATTTGGTAGTTTTTCACGAACTAAGATATAAAATGCTCTGCAATTTTCTTTGACTAAGGATAAGTCTATGTCCGCTTTTAAGTCATTACCTCCCAGATATACAATGAAATAGTCAGGATTATAAGATACCAAAGGATCTAAAAGACTAGTATTGTTAAGAAAGATGGAAAATGTGGCACCTCTCCAACCAAAAAATGACACTTCAAATTTCACATTATCAATTTTTATTTCTGATCCCTCAAATCTCCTTTCGAGATCAGAAACATATGAATGTCCAAAGACTGCCAATTTCATAACAACCACAGATCAGTCAATGTCATCCAAGAAAATGTTGACGACAAAAATGAACAGTACAAAATAGAATAAGAAAATTTCAAATACAGAACAAGCCCAAAAACCACTCCTACTCTCATCCAAACCAAGCAACCAAACCGAACTCCTTATTTGCAATCCTGTCACGGTCGCCATCTTGAAAAAAGTTATCTTTACAGGAAATTTTAGTAATAAAACTCAAACAAAATAAAACTCTTAAATTTAATTAAAGGTTTCAGAATATTTTTTTTTTAATTTAGGTTAAATATTTCTAAATTTCTTGAAAGGATGTTCGGTTTGGGTAACTATAAAAATCGTTTGAGAGTATCCTTAGGAGGACCGACCTTGTGTCAAAGGGTAACGACAAGGGGGTGAAAGTTTCGGTCCTTCTCAATTTCCCGCAACTTCAAGAGAGCCCTGAAGAAAAACAAACAAACATTCTATTACCCCCTAATAATGATAAACTTAAATAGTAACGACAAGGGGGTAACAACTGCAAAAACCTAAATTAGCATAAACACATCTCGAAAAATAAAATAAAGAATTAGAGTTAAAGGATCCTTCAAAAACTTATATTTATATATAGGAACATTACTTCCATGAAGCTGATCCTAGAAATTAGATTTTCGAGATGTTAAAATAAACGAATAGTATCCGAAGATAAAACAAATTACTTACAAATTATTATGTAGTTTTTTATGCTTCAATAGGTATATATTTAGTTTAATAAGATATGTTAATATGAATCAGTAAATATAACGATTAAATTCAGGACTATTAAGCAAGTTTGCAAATAAGTGTGCCATCATTTCCATTGGTGAAATGATAAGAAGGCTAGGATCACTTTAGAAATAGACACCCATCATTTCCTTGTGACGTACCTTAAAGCCTTATCGGCACCTCGGAAGTTCGGCAATAAAAGAAGTATATCCTGTGTCTAAGATGGTAAGAGACATATCTTCGTTGCTGGCAAGACTTGAGCAGGAGCGGTGATTTGGGCACAGTTCGTTGTAATTAGCCGTCCATTATTAATATAACCGTCGAGCTTGAAAGAAAAGCAACCGGCTCTATGTTGATTCCACCAACCAAACCAACTAACTGACTGGTACGAATTTTCCAAACGGACTCCACTACGACTGTCTCAGCTGCTCAGCGTTTCCTTTCCTCGGAAAACAAAAGAAACAAACAGTAGTAACTGCTCGTTAACAGTTGTTATACCTTCGAGACTTAAAAGGTGTTTACCGTCACAACGAAAATATAATTATAGACCACCTTCCCCTGTTATCCACCACAGATGAAGCTTCATAACGCTAAATCCCCAACTGCTGCTACCTCCGCGGTCAACAATGCACCAGAGGAAGAAGCAGGGCCTACCAGAACTGCGTCACAATAGCTCGCCATTCATTCCTATTTCTAGCACGCTCTCTTGCCTCTCTCACATCTATCCTTCTATCACCCAAAGTCTCCTTCACTCCATCCATCCACCCAAACCTTGGCCTTCCTCTTGTACTTCTCCCATCAACTCTTGCATTCATCACCTTTAACAGACAGCCATTTTCCATTCTCTCAACATGGCCAAACCACCTCAACACATTCATATCCACTCTAGCCGCTAACTCATTTCTTACACCTGTTCTCACTCTCACTACTCCGTTCCTAACCCTGTCTACTCGAGATACACCAGCCATACTCCTTAGACACTTTATCTCAAACACATTCAATTTCTGTCTCTCCGTCGCTTTCATTCCCCACAACTCCGATCCATATATCACAGTTGGTACAATCAATTTCTCATACTGAACTCTCTTTACATTAATGCTCAACCCTCTATTGTTTACTACTCCCTTAATTGCCCCCAACACTTTGCATCCTTCATTCACTCTCTGACGTACATTTGCTTCCACTCCACCAATTGCTGCAACAACAGACTCCAAGAACTTAAACTGAACCACCTCCACAAGTAACTCCCCATTCAACATGACATTCAACCTCGCACCACCTTCTCTTCTAGTACATCTCATAACCTTACTCTTACCCACATTAACTCTCAACTTCCTTCTCTCACACACCCTTCCAAATTCTGTCACTAATCGGCCAAGCTTCTCTTTTGCGTCCGCATCCAGTAGAGTATCATCCGCAAACAACAACTGATTTACCTCCAATTCATAGTCATTCTCGTCTACCAGTTTCCATCCTAATCCCAGCACTCGAGCATTCACCTCTCTTACCACTCCATCAACATACAGGTTAAACAACCACGGTGACATCACACATCCCTGTCTCAGCCCCACTCTCACCAGAAACCAATCGTTCACTCCATTTCCTATCCTAACACATGCTTTACTACCTTTGTAGAAATTTTTCACTGCTTGCAACAACCTTCCACATACTCCATATAACCTCATCACATTCCACATTGCTTCCCCATCAACTCTATCATACGCTTTCTCCAGATCCATAAACGCAACATACACCTCCTTACCTTTTGCTAAATATTTCTCGCATATCTGCCTAACTGTAAAAATCTGATTCATATAACCCCTACCTCTTCTAAAACCATCCTGTACTTCCAAGATTGCATTCTCTGTTTTATCCTTAATCCTATTAATCAGTACTCTATCATACACTTTTCAAACTACACTTAACAAACTAAAACCGCTTGAATTACAACACTCATGCACATCTCCCTTACCCTTATATAGCGGTAAAATACACGCACAAATTCAATCTACTGGTACCATTAACAACACAAAACACATTAAACAGTCTCACCAGCCATTCAAGTACAGTCACACCAGCTTCCTTCAACATCTCAGCTCTCACACCATCCATACCAGATGCTTTTCCTACTCTCATTTCATTTAGTGTTCTCCTCACTTGCTCTCTTGTAATCTCTCTCTCATTCTCATCTCCAATCACCGGCACCTCAACACCTGCAACAGCAATTATATCTGCCTCCCTCTTATCTTCAACATTCAGTACACTTTCAAAATATTCCGCCCACCTTTTCCTTGCATCTTCTCCTTTTAATAACCTTCCATTTCCATCTTTCACTCTCTCTCTTCAATTCTTAAACCAGCCTTCCTTACTCTCTTCACTTCTTCCCAAAACTTCTTATTTTCTTCATATGAATGACCCAATCCTTGACCCCCCCTCAGGTCAGCTGCCCTTTTTGCCTCACTTATGTTGTGCTTTACTTCCACATTTTTCTCTCTATATCTTTCATACTTCTCTACACTATTACTCTGCAGCTATTCTTCATAAGCCCTCTTTTCTCTTCCACTTTTACTTTCACTCCTTCATTCCACCATCTACTGCTCTTCCTCATGCTGCCTCCAACAAACTTCTTGCCACACACATTAGTTGCAATTTCAATAAAATTTCCTTTTACTAACTTCCACTCCTCCTCCAAATTACCAGTTTCTCTTACTTTTACTGCATCATATACCATTTTCAACCTTTCTTGATAAATACTTTTTACCCCGGGTTTTATTAGCTCTTCAACCTTCACTAGCTCCCTTTTACATCCACTTACTCTATTCCCCCACTCTTTTGCTACAACTAATTTTCCTTCCACCAAAAAATGATCTGATATACCGTTAGCCATACTCCTAAACGCCCTTTCTACCATTTCCATTTGCCACTCTTACCAATGTATACTTGTTTTTATCTTTCTTTTTGAAAAAACTAGAACCCACTCCAGCATCTAAGTTACCCATGACAACTACATAATTGCTTCTACCCAGTCCTTCTACACACCTAGTTAATTCATTCCAGAACTCATTCCGCTCTTCTTCACTTTTCTCACAACCTGGCCCATACGTACTGATAAAAGCCCAACATTCCCTACCCAACCTAACCCTTACCCACATTAACCTAGATGATATCTCCTTCCATCCCACTACTTTCCCTGTCATCTATTCACTCAGCAATAAAGCTACACCTTCTCTTGCTCTTCCCCTTTAGATCCCGGCCACTCTACCAGATATTTCACCAAACATCACTTCACCTTTCCCTTTTATCTTTGTCTCACACAAAGCCAAGGTATCCATTTTCTATTCCTAAACATACTTTCAATCTCACATCTTTTACTCTCTATCGTACTACATCCACACACATTCAAACGCCCCAAAACTAGAGTGCGGAGAGCAGTCACTCTCCCCCTAGCTCCACCTCTTTGATGTCTCACAGGATTATAATACTGGAGAGGGGGTTCCCAGCCCCCTCTTCCTGTCCCTTTTAGTCGCCTCTAACGACACGCAGGGATACGTTGGCGCTATTCTAATTGTTTTTATGCCCCGGCGGCCACAGGGGGCATACTAATTCACAAAAATGGAGACAAAGAAGGTGTGAAAATTACCATCCAATAAGTTAGCTCTCCATAATATATAAAATATTCACAAAGGTCATAATAGGCCAAATAAAAAAATGGTTAGACTTCTATCAACTAAGAGAGCAGTCCGGCTTTAGAAGTGGGTATTCAGCAACTGACTACATC
>NC_090733.1:51876493-51883993 GCF_036898095.1 Palaemon carinicauda
CTTACTTCATTTCTGAATTTGAAAGGGGTTGAGGTCGACGGTAATTTTTTTTTTTTTTTTTTTTTTTTGGTAATATTATGTTACACAATAGTGTTAATAGTTAAACAGTTTGTCTTAGTTGAAAAATTGTGGGTGGATAGTGTAGCAATTACATGCATATGAATAACTTTGGCTGAGAAGCTGCATATTGCAATTTAGTGTATTTTTCTATGAATGTTAATTTTCCACTTATCTACTTCGTTACTCATCAGTAATAACTTCTTTATGTATTGATATTGACACTAAAAGTTTGTTATTGTGGGAAAGTGTAGGTGGATGATATGGCAACCACGTGTGTTGTACGAAATCTTACAAAGATTTCTAACAAAATTTGGAGATAATAACCAACACGATAAGTATTGAATTAATCAATATTAGAATAAGTGTGCTGCTAACAAAATTTTATTTTTAATCAATATATTATTCGGATTAATACAAAATGCATGTCTTCAATCCTTACCACTATATATCTGTGTCTGGTATCGAAATGAATAACTTTTCAAACCCTCTATCTTTAAGCATGTTGCATTTTGATATCAATATTTCTATCGTTATTTCCCAGATTAACTGACGACCCACCCCAACCCTCAACCCCTCTTTTGTCTTAAAATATTTTTTCTTTTTTTACACAAAGAAAGCAACCAGAGAATTTTTAACACATACACAAATATATAAATAAGTAAATAACACGCTGGCATTGACATATTCTTCATTTTCGGGTGGAAAATTTGACTGTGCTAGTTGTTGACATCTTGGGCCATTTTTTGACATAAGATGGATTATATCGATGTATTATTATTCTTCATAAAATTTACAATAATTTTTTTTTATATTTTCATTCTAATATATAATTCTATTATAAATGCAATGACTTTTATCAAAGCATTTCATGGTAAAACTAGAATGTCAAAAATTTTTACTTGGATTTGTCTCCTTAAATAACAATAAATAACATCATGGTACAATTTCTCGTAGATATATCAATTATACTATAATAGGACTTCATTTTGTATAAATTGTACCAATTTCATAATTCATTTACTACCCCTTAATCAATCGCGAGATTTTGACAACTTTTTAACAAAGAAAAAAAATAAAAACTTCTTATTTTGTTTACAGATTATGACTTCTATGGACCTGACTTCCTTTTGGCTCTCACAACTTGTTCCCCATTATCTTCAGAAATGTTTCCCTAAATAAACTTCCTCATATATATATATATATATATATATATATATATATATATATATATATATATATATATATATATATATATATATATATATATATGTATATATATATATATATATATATACTCTTTTTTTGTGAAGTCTTTGTATACTTGATTTTTTTCTGAATATTTTTAGTAAATATTTGAAATGTAAATATAAATTTTATGAACAAATATATTTTTCCCCAAAAAAAATTCTGAGCCTAGGTCGACCTTGATCCAACCAAACCTAAATTTGTTGGTGAAATAAGGAAACCTATCCAAGAGTAAAGTAGAGAAGGTTATGGGCATGGGTGATTATGGCATCAACATTTTTGGAAAAGTTAGAACTTTCCATATCATCATGCTGAAGTATCTTCCAAGAGCAAAGGTGTGATGTCAGATAAAGCTTATACTGTGTTTCACAATATCATAAACGTAAGTATAGATACCCATGAGTAAGACGAGTTACTGGATTAAAATCAGTAAAGGACATTAAGTATATCCCAAACCTTGACCTGCATCGGGAATAGTAAATCAAAGATCTTGTGCAGGAATATGAAGATATCTTTACTGATATCCCTGGCATACTAAACCTAAGTGAGCATAAAATAGAACTTACATCATATGAACCAGTGAAGAGTAGCCTATAATCAGTACCACATGGTGTCCTTGAATCCTTTAGAAAACAGATACCTTATGTCTCGCCAGTGATGATGTTGAAAAATTCTGATGGCTCAATAGAGTACGCATAAACTTTCGAAAACTTAATCTTATTGCTATAATCGATCCAGAGACAATGGTTATTTCAGATGTTTTCTCCAGGTTATCAGAAAGCAAGTCATTTATAGAAATTAATTTCACTAAGGGCTTCTGGCAAATCAAGGTTCTGTCAAAAGATATCCCTAGGATGGCTTATTTTTTTTTCTACTCCTGATAACCAACACAAATTTCTTAGGATGCCTTTAAGATGGATAATGCGGGAGTCACCTATGTGAAGTATATGTGGATGGTCCTTAAAGGTCTCAACAATGTTGAAGGTTATATAAACGACTTTCTGGTACACACAAAGTCATGGTCTGATCCATTTAGAAGCCTTGTAGGAGCTGTTTCGGGGTATTCGAAATGCAAATCTAACAACTAGGTCTACAAGTGTACTTTGGCTTCAGAAACGGAAATTATTGGAACCTGTTCTTCTGGGAGACACTCTGCGTCCTCAGAACACCAACATTAGAAATCCAATCGGCTTACAGGCCAAGGACGAAGAAGGAGGTAACATTTCTCTAGGGCTTATAGGATTTTTACAGGGCTTATGTCCCAATCTATGACACCTTTGTTTCACAGCTGTCTAACCTGCCTAAGAAGGGAAAATGCAATGTCTTACTGTAGCAGGAGTCTCAAGAAAAGGTGCATAACAGCCATAACACTGACTAAATGTGTCAAAGTTGATCCATATATTACCACAAAAAATCTGCTTTTTCCAAGATTGTTTACATCTACGAAGTTTGCAATGATGCAACAGAATATATACTTTAATCCTTTTGTACCCACCACAACGTTTTCTGAAGCTTTTGAGGCATATCATACACTTTTCAGCATAGACGTCTTTTTCAGCCATTAATGAAAACTGAAAAATTCATGTTGTGAATGAAACTTAAAATGAAAAATTAAGTATCAAAGTAGATTATTCATAACATAATGTAGCAAGTAAAAGCGCATTCTGTAATCAAAATATTTAAAAAAGTATTGTGTAATCAAAATTTTCCTAAGTGCAAGTTTACTTACAATAATACATATAGAATTTGAACCTCCAACCCCGATGCGATCAGTTTAGTTCTCATTTTTATTTTGTTCTATCTGGTGCTGTTACCTAAAATATCAAGATAGATGTAAAAAAAGAAAAAATAAGAAAAAAAAAATACAAGGATCTTATGTATGGCAAGAAATTTGAGCAATACCTATATGTTGTATAGTTTTCAGAGGGAAAGGCTATAAATTTATAATTTCAATATTCAGCAATTCCTGGAGAGGTATGAGAAGTTATAAAATGATAATGAAAAGGAAATATAACACTTCTAGTAAAATTTCTGTCAGTTATAATCTTAGAATTGTACAAAGAATCACTATATTTTAGAAAAATACCCCGTTACTGAGCTACCTGTAAAAGAAAAAAAAAAGAAAAAAAAAGTTTTCCCAATCCCACTTCGAGAGGATTTTGGATATTTTACTCTATATAAAAGTCCGTTTCTTTTGATAAAGAATTCATTATATTTCTTTTTAGTTTAAACCATATCTTTACTGAACTATATCCCTTTTAGCTAGAAAGATCTACAGAACAAAATATCATAGTGCCATTTAGTGTTTTCTTTTATAATTATTATATATAGTTTTCTTTTCCCTTTCCTATGTTCCAAGTATCTTATAACTCTCCTTGCTGATTTCCTTTGTATTTTATCTTTGGCTTGAAGCGACCAGACTATATCTTGTTTGCATGCTTAACAATGGTATATAAGCATCTATAATGAAATTTCAATAAACACACATTTACAATAAACACTGCTCATTCCCATGGTCAACGAAACAACAAAATTAATGAAATGATGCATCTCTCTCTCTCTCTCTCTCTCTCTCTCTCTCTCTCTCTCTCTCTCTCTCTCTCTCTCTCTGATAGAGATTAAGTTTAGGTGATAAAAAAAGGAATTAAAATCGTTAGAACATGCAAATACCATTAGTTTTAATTATCTTGCTCCCTAATAGCATTAAAACATGTCGAGAAGAGTGTTCAATCGTAAACGTTCAAAACGTCACACACCTTTCCCTTAATAAACCCTTGGAACTCGATCCAACATAACCCTCTTTAGGTCTTCTGCTTATCATCCATCTTACGTTTCGGATCCTAACACTTGAGCAGCTAATGTTCCTGACAAGTAGAATCAAGTGTCATCTCGATCACGCTACAGTCAAAGACCTTCATCTTACCTTCATCTTGGAGTCAAAAATTTCAGTAGTTGTGGATTGATGTCTTGCTTCTTTCTGTTTCAACGTTTCTTTTCAGAGAGATGGTTTCAGGATTTTCTTTCAGCTATGTGTTGATTTCTTTCATGGCTGTTCTAAGAGTGTAAAGAGTAGTATTATAATAATTTTGGTGCCCCATATTCATTTCATTCCATATTGAACCATTATATGCATTTTGCGTTTTTTAGTTCCACCCCCTTTCAAAGATTATAAAGACATAAAAACCATAATAAGAAAACAATACGTTAAATATAATAAACAAAATATACTTATCATTTAACGGGTTCATTGGAGAGGATTTTTATTTAATTTACGTAATAAACACTGCAGCAACATAGTGGCCACATAAGAAACCTTTGTCAGTATAAATGTTATTATTGGTTTAAAAAAAAAAAAAAAAAAAAAAAAAAAAAAAAAACAATAGCTTAATTGGAATCTTTTCGAAGATGTTCATTATAAAATATCTGAAAAATTATGACATAAATAGCAATGGTATGAAACATAATAATAATAATAATAATAATAATAATAATAATAATAATAATAATAATAATAATGATAATAATAATAATAATGATAATAATAATAATAATGATAATAATAATATTAATAATAATAATAATAATAATAATAATAATAATAATAATAATAATAATAGAAGTTCAGCCAACTATCACAGGACCACTAAGTCATTGAAAATAAATTTTTAGAAGGCCAGAAGAGTTTTTGGTAGGATCCGGCGTAACCCCAGTATTTGCGCAAAAGCTCGTGCTTCTTGTAACAAAATAGTACATGGAGTAAGGGAAGAAATGGATTCTTAAGGAAGCTGGATAAAATCAGGAACCCCACACCATAAACCACCAGCTTCTGTAGATTGTGATTAGCATAATAATAATAATAATAATAATAATAATAATAATAATAATAATAATAGTAATAATAATGATAATAATAATAATAATAATAATGATAATAATAATAATAATAATAATAATGATAATCTATCTATTTACTCTAAATTTTGGGGGTTAGCCCACCCTCCCCAGTTATTCACCACAAATGAAGTTTCATACGCTGAATCCCCCACTGCTACTACCTCTGTGGTCACCAAGGCGACCAGAGGAAGCAGCAGGGCCTACCTGAACTGCGTCACAATTGCTTGCCATTCGAACCTATTTCTAGGACGCTCTCTTGCCTCTTATCGCCAAGAGCTTTCTTCACTCAATCCATCAACCCAAACCTTGGCCTTCCTCTCGACTTCTCCCATCAAGTTTGCATTTATCACTTTCTTTAGCAGACAGCCACTCTCCATTCTCTCAACATGGCCGAACCACCTCAACACATTCACATCCACTCTAACTGCTAAATCATTTCTTACACCCGTCCTATCTAATCAAAATACACCAGCCACACTCCTCAAATACTTCATCTCAAACAAATTCAATTTCTGTCTCTCCGTCACATTCATTCCCCACAACTCTGATCCATACATCATAGTTGGTACAATCACCTTCTCATACAGAACTCTCATTACATTCATGCCTAACCCATCAATTCTTACTACTCCCTTCACTCCCCCCAACACTTTGCATCCTTCATTCACTTTCTGACGTACATCTACTCCCACTCCACCATTTCTGGAACAACAGACCGTAACTATTAACTGATCTACTTCCTCAAGTAATTCTCCATTCAATATGACATTAAACCTCGCAGCACCCTCCCTTCTCATGTATCTCATAACTTTACTCCTACCCACGTTAACTCTTAACTTCCTTCTCTTAATTACCCTTCCAAACTCGGTCACTAATCAAAGAAGCTTCTCGTCCAAGTCGGCGACTAATGCAGTATCATCTGCAACCAACAACTGATTTACCCTCCATCCTTGATCACCCTCGGCTATCAGTTTCCATCTTCGACCAGGCACTCGAGCATTCACCTCTCTCACCACACCATCAAAAACCAATTAAACAACCATGGTGACATAACAAATCCCTGTCTCAGACCCACTCTCACTGGAAACCACTGGCTCACTTAATTTTCTATCCTAACACACGCTTTACTACCTGTGTAGAAACTCTTCACTGCTTGCAACAACCTTCCACTAATTCCATATAACCTCATCCCATTCCACATCACTTCCATATCAACTCTATCATATGCGTACTACAGATCCATAAATGCAACATACACCTCCTTGCCTTTCGCTACATATTTCTCGCATATCTGCCTAACTGTAACAAATCTGATTCCCATATCCCCTACCTCTTCTAAAACCGCCATGTACTTCTAAGATTGCATTCTCTGTTTTATCCAAAATCTTATTAATTAGTACTCTGCCATACTCTTTTCCAACCACACTAAAAAAACTATTACCCATTGAATTTAATATGCATGCACATCTCCCTTACCTTTATATAGTAGCATAATACACGAACACACCCAGTCTACTGGTACAATTAACACCATTAAACACATATCAATCTCACCAACCATTCAAGTACGGTCACACACCCTTCCTTCAACATCTCAGCCATCATACTATGCATACCAGGTGCTTTACCTACTCTCATTTCATCTAGTACTCTCCTCATATTCTCTCTTGTAATCACTATCTCATTCTCATCTCCCATCAGTGGTACCTCAACACATGCAACAGCAATCCTATCTGCCTTCCTA
Organism: Palaemon carinicauda; assembly: GCF_036898095.1. Classification (NCBI taxonomy): domain Eukaryota; kingdom Metazoa; phylum Arthropoda; class Malacostraca; order Decapoda; family Palaemonidae; genus Palaemon; species Palaemon carinicauda. Next base: position 51,883,437 of record NC_090733.1, read on the forward strand.
TCACCCGCAAATTCAGTAAACATTCAAAATATTTCGTCCACCCTTTCCTTGCCTTCTCTCCTTTTAACAACATTCCATTTGCATCTTTCAATGTTTTTTTTTTCTCTTTTTTTTCTTTTTTTTCTCGAACAACCCTTTCTTACTCTCTTCACTTCTTTCCAAAACTTCTTCTTGTTCTCTTCATATGAACGAACCAATCCCTGAAACCAACTCCAGTCGGCCGCCTTCTTTGCAACAGCTACCTAAGGTTATACTTCCACATTTTTCCATCTATATTTTTCATACTTCTTTACACTATTACTCTGCTTCCATTCTTCTAATTCCCTCTTTTTATCTTCCACTTTCATCTTCATTCCTTCATTCTACCATTCCCTACCCTTCCTCATGCTGCCTACAATAATAATAATAATAATAATAATAATAATAATAATAATAATAATAATAATAATAATAATAATAATAATATATATATATATATATATATATATATATATATATATATATATATATATATATATATATATATATATATATATATATATATATATATATATATA
>NC_090733.1:51891493-51898993 GCF_036898095.1 Palaemon carinicauda
GTTTTTCCGAGTGTAATTAAAATTTTATTGAAGCTTTAGGCTATATTTTATACATTTTAGACTGTGTGGAATATTTCCAAGATTGTATACGTGAGAGTTTCGGTGAATTAGGTAATCGATTCTCTTGGTGCCTAGGCTAATTGCTTATGGAGCCTTAGTATACTTTATCATACTCCCCGGTTGCTTTCTTTTCTTCGGAGAAGGTATGCAATCCCTTTCCCTCTGTTTAAGCCTTGGGCTTATCCCTAAGTGGTTTTTTCCGAATTTATTTTTGATAAAACTATACTAGGGTGTTACTGTACCTTCCTGTTCCAGCAAAGTCTGGTTCAAAGAGGGACAGAACAATAGAGTTTTTAGTCTGAGTCCGTGTTGTCTGGCTTGGGGCAGAGTCCCCCTCGCTGACCTAACACTTACAAAGGGAGCTTAGCTCCCTTAGGTCACTACCGAAGGTTTCTGTAAGTTATGATTCCTTCTTTTGTGATCGACCAGACTAAGTCCTGTTGCTGTTCTCGGGGGAGGATAAATTCTTCCCTTGGGAGTAGCAACGCCTTCCTTGCTTTGGTGCTCTGGAAGCTGGCAAGTATTGCTGGCCCTTTCCCTTAGATCTCCCTTAGGCTAAGACAAAGTTCTTGGCTGCGGGTGATCTGTCACTAAAGCAAGGTTGGCAGGACCCTCTTGTCCCTTCCCCCTCTATCTCCGTAATGGCCTAGCCATTACTGTACTGTACCTTGCCGGCCGGCAGAGCTGGCCGGCAGGGGTATTTCTGTACTGTACGTCATTCTACTTCTGGACCTAGTATAGGTTGGGATGTGGAATTGACTAAGCCCATTGCCGGCCGGCAGAGATGCTGGCCGGCAAGGGTCTTATGTTTTCGAGTGCTGCCCGGACCTCTCTTGGTCCCTCATCCATGCCTGCCGGCAGAGCCGGACGGCATTGGTCAAGGAAGCCTGAATTAAGTTTCTCCCCTTCCTTATATGCACTCTTTCGGTTGCCGGGCTTGGGGGGTTGTGTACACTCTTATCCCGGCATCCATTCTATTTTCTTCTAGTGCTGTACCTGTCCCGGCTGCCGGCCTATGAGGCCGGCAGCCGGGCAGGTGTAGTCTTCTGGTTCTTTTGCTGCCGGCTGGCATCGGTCTTGTACCTTTGCCGGCTGGCTTATGTCAGTCCTTGTCTGCCGGTCACCAAGAGTGTGGCCGGCAGCTGGGTACTACCTTGTGTAGTTGCTGGCCGGCAGTCATTGCCGGCCAACACTGGCTGTTGCCGGCCGGCAGCTGCTGCCGCCGGCACAGGCATTTGAACCAGAGTGCTGCCGCCCTATAGCTGTTAAGTAGTATACTTTAAAGCTAGTTGTGGTGTGTGCCGGCCGGCAAAGGCAGGACGGCACACATCCTCCTATACTGTACTAGTATTCTTCTGTATAGCATATACAGTAAGAAGAAAACTATAGTAAAGGTTTAGGTACAGCACTGTATCTTCTAACACTATTGTGTTTTCTTGCACAGCCCTTTGCTGTTGCCCTCAGATAGGAAGCAGAGTTCTTCCCTGTCTATTATCCAGGATTTTAAAATCATTGCCTAGGTGTGAGCTCCACCTGTTTCCTCTGGAAACCTTGCATTGGTTACTCTAGTAGAGATAAACCATTTTGATTTTATTATCTGGAAGGCTGCAACAATGGGTTGTGAGGGAAACACAAGTGTGTGTCTTTCCTTTATGAATTGTTATGCTATACTATGCATATCCAGTGATACATAGTTCACTTGATACTCATGGAAATTTCTACTCTTTACAGGAGGACCCTCCGAAGTGCGGAAATGTTTTCTGCAATGTCCGCAGCAAGAACCTCTGCGGACATGAGTGTTGTAGGAGACACGCAGCATGCGCTGTCTCCAAGGATGATCTCCAGTATTGGGACCCTCAGGTATGTACTGTGTGCACTAACCTGATTAATGAGACATTTAAATAGCTAGGAAGAAGCTTCGTACCTGGGTAAGGGGCTTCCAAAAGAACACTTCTGGCCCTTATCTTCCAAGTGAGAAGATGAGGGCGTATTTTTTCCCTAAGGCATCAGCTGATGCAGTGATTCCCCAGCCTCAAGAGGATATCCCCTAAGTTCAGATCCAGGTGGATGCTGAAGTCGCGGTCGCGATGCAAGACATCCAGCTAAATGACAAGATATCTGATGTGGACGGGTGTCAGGAGGAAGACCTCCTGGCAGAAGCCCAGGATGAAGTTCAAGCCCCTCTACATCGGCCGGTCTCCCAGTAGAGCTGGGACAGGCCCTCTCTTCTATTGTTGGAATGATCCAACAAATGCAGAAGGAGAATCAGGAGAAGGCGGCTGCAATGGAACTGCGAATGCAGTGCCTTGCAGAATCACATGGGCCCCAGAAAAAGCTCAATGTGAAAGACCTTCCCTTGTGCTCAGATGCTAACCCATGGAGGTATGCTGAGCACATGCCGATGACGACTGGAAAGATCGTCATCTCGGATAAGCTGGGCTCAGTTCCCCTGAAGGGTGGAATTCTGGCCCAGCAAGGCATCATATCCGGACTGGTATGTCCGGCTGAGGAAGGAACCAGCTTCAAAGGAGGAGACAGAGCCGAAGGAGGTCATAGTGATGGACCATGCTAAGGCTCAAGCTCTACTTTCATCCTCGATGAAAGAGAGGGGCTTCTCTAACTCAAAGGTAGCTGCATTGAATAGGAAGCTCCCTTCCTTTGTGTCCTCGCCTACTAGAGCCTTCCCCCTTTTACAGAAAGGGTTTCTGGCTGTACTAAAAGCAATCGAGGCCGGCAAATCTTGCCCCTCCCTAAAGGAGTGTAAACCCTTGTCGCTGGCCCTGCCTATGGACCACAAAGACTGGAAGGACGTCCATCTTACGTTCTCAGTGGGAAAGTTGGAGGCTGATATTGCCGGACGTCAGTTCGGCAAGGACCTCCCTAAGCTGTCTGACTTTCTTTTGCGAAGTGAGTTCGATACAAAAGAAAGACTGACTGCCTCAATGTCTCTTCAGACTACTCTCGAGACGATGGCAAGTGACCCCAAGGTCCATGAAATGTTCATGGTAGTGGCCAAGCCTCATCTGGCCACAGTGACGAAGGACCTTTATGGCTTCGTCAAGGCAAGGAGAGCTTGTAGGGAGTTCGTGTTTACCTCGGCTACGGTGAGGCACGAGCTAAAGAAACTAATCTCCTCCAACATTTGGGGAAAAGGCCTTTTTCCCTACCGACTTGGTCAAAGAAGTTTTTGATAAAGCCGCCTTGGAGAATAGAAACCTTCTCCAGAAGTGGGGCCTGGCTATCAAAAGAAAGTCTTCCCCGGATGAGGGTCCTCAACCAAAGAGGAAGACTATGAAGACTAGGCTACCGTCTCGGCCAGCCAAGCCTCTTAGACAGCAACAGCAACTGCAATTGCCATTGCCCCCAGTGCCCCAGATCGTGGCACAAACCCCGACCACCTTTCAGTGGGTACCCCAGGCCGTGTCGACACAGTCCACGGCATTCACCCCAGCGTTCGAAGGGCAGTCTACTTCCTTTCGAGCAAAGCCTAGAGGAGCAGCCAGAGGCTCGTCTAGACGCCCCTCAAGGGGAAGGGGATTCAGGGGTGGTAGTGGTCAGGAAGGCAAGACCTCAGGACGGCAGTCCAAGTGAGGTGATACCGGTAGGAGGGAGACTTCTGAAATTTCGGGATCGGTGGACCTTCGATCCCTGGGCCCACAGCCTACTCAAGAATGGACTGAGCGGGAGCTGGTACAGCACTCCACCCCCGTACCTTCGGTTTTTCCAACACTCCACCCCCGTTATGGAGGAGTACGTTCAAGAACGGTTGGAGAAAAAGGGTGAAGCCCATCAATTTCTAAGGGAGGCTGTTTTGTGTTCCCAAGAAAGACTCGGAAAAGCTCAGAGTCATTCTGGACTTGTCGCCACTTAACAAGTTCATAGTGAATTGCAAATTCAAAATGCTAACACTGCAACACATAAGGACCTTACTGCCCAAGAGGGCATATTCCATCTCTATAGACTTGTCAGACGCCTACTGGCACATTCCAATTAGCCATCGACTCTCCCCCTACCTAGGGTTCAGGCTACAACGAAGACTATACGCCTTCGGAGCCATGCCATTCGGGCTAAACATAGCCCCAAGGATTTTTACGAAGCTTGCGAGCGTAGCTCTCAAACAATTTCACCTAAAGGTAATTCAGGTAGTAGCCTACCTGGACGACTGGTTGGTGTGGGCAGCATCCGAGACAGAATGCTTGCAAGCTTCCAGTCAAGTGATCCAGTTCCTAGAGTACCTAGGCTTCAAGATCAACAGAAAAAGTCTCGACTTTCTCCATCTCAAAAGTTCCAGTGGCTAAGATCCACTGGGACCTTTAGTCACACCATTTCTCCACCCCGGCGAAGAAAAGGAAGGAGATAGCGGGTTCTGTCAAGAGACTTCAAGATTCCGAAAGGATATCAAGACACGAGCAGGAGAGAGTACTGCGCTCTCTCCAGTTTGCTTCGGTGACAGACCCAGTGCTAAGAGCACAGCTAAAGGATGCAATCGGAGTTTGGAGAAGTTATGCATCAAACGCGTGAAGAGATCTGAGAAGACCAGCCGCTTCGGCTAAGTACTCTTCTCAGGCCTTGGTCCCAAGCCAGACATCTAAAGAAGTCAGGTTCTTCTTCAGCCACCTCCCCCGTCGGTGACGATTCACTCAGACGCCTCAAAGGAGGGATGGTAGGTCACTCTCATCGGAAAAAAGTCCAGGGGACTTGGTCCAGGCTATTCAAGACCTTTCTTATAAAACTTTCTAGAAGCTAGGGCAGTGCTCCTTACCTTAAAGAAAGTCTCCCCACGTCATTCGTTCCACATAAAGTGGTAATAGACAGCGAGGTAGTTGTAAGATACTTGAATCGACAAGGATCGAGGTCACCACCTCTCAACCAGGTGATGTTGGCCGTCTTCCGATTGGCGGAAAAGAAGAAGTGGTACCTGTCGGCAGTTCACCTTCAAGGAGTCCGCAATGTGACAGCGGACGCTCTATCCAGGTTCACACCGATAGAGTCGGAATGGTCCTTAGACGCAGGATCATTCTCCTTCATTCTGAATCAGTCCCAGAACTGCAGATAGACCTCTTTGCGACGAAAGACAACAAGAAGTTGCCCCTGTACGTGCCCCATACGAGGACCCCTTAGCGGAAGCAGTGGACGCGATGTCCCTCGACTGGAACAGATGGTCCAAGATTTATCTGTTCCCTCCTCACAACCTTCTGTTGAGGGTCCTCAACACACTGAGATCCTTCAAAGGGTAGCGGCAATAGTGGCCCACAAGTGGCCGAACAGCGTGTGGTTCCTTCTGGCATTGGAACTGTAGCTGAAGTTTGTACCACTACCAGATCCAGTTCTGACCCAGCGAGTCCAGAAGTCAACTGTCTGCGCTTCATTACAGAAAACCCGGACCCTGCAGTTCATGATTTTCTCTCCCTAGCGGTGAGAAAGCGTTTCGGGATTTCGAAAGCCAGTATAGACTTCCTTGAGGAATATAAATGCAAATCTACTAGAAGGCAATATGAGTCATCTTGGAGAAAATGGGTGGCCTTTTGTCAAGGCGAAGATTCCGCAGGAGATCTTGACAGACTTCTGCTTATCTTTTTTCCCCACCTCCATGGTCAAGGGTTGGCAGCGAACACGATTTCAGCGTGTAAGTCTGCTTTGACAAGACCCATTCTATATGCCTTCCAGGTCGACCTAGGTAACGAGATCTTTAATAAAGTTCCGAAAGCCTGTGCTAGGCTCAGACCTTCAGCACCTCCAAAGCCCATTTCATGGTCTTTAGACAAGTTCTTCATTTCGCTTCTCTGTTGAGCAATGAAGAGTGTGCGTTAAAGGATTTGACACAAAAAGTTATTTTCCTATTTTGCACTCGCGTCCGGGGCCAGGGTTAGTGAGATTGTAGCCTCTCGAGAGAGGCAGGTCGTGTTCAGTTCCTGGATGGGGAAGAACTGAACCTGTTTCCGGATCCTACGTTTCTCGCCAAGAATGAGTTACCCACCAACAGGTGGGGTCCCTGGAGAATCTGCCCTCTGAAAGAAGATGCATCTCTATGTCCAGTAGAATGCCTAAAGGTCTATCTTCATAGAACTTCAGACTTCAAAGGTGGTCAACTATTCAGGGGAGAAACATCAGGCTCAAATTTATCTCTGAATCAACTCAGAGCGAAAATCACATATTTTATTCGCAGAGCGGATCCTGACAATACACCCGCAGGTCACGATCCGAGGAAAGTTGCCTCATTCTTAAATTTCTTTAATTGTATGGATTTTGAACATCTCCGTTCATACACTGGCTGGAAGTCTTCCAGAGTGTTCTTTCGCCACTATGCGAAGCAAGTAGAGGAACTAAAAGAGATCTGTGGTAGCAGTGGGTCGCGGTGTTAACCCTACTGTTTAACTCTGCGAGGCACAGTGGTCTTAATTGGGACGATTAATTCCAGGGTGAGTGTGTAGTTACATAGTGTACTACAAACTAAGTGAGGGCACTGTGTTGCCCATCCAGACTGTTCCATTTCCGAAGGTGAACCTAGCATAAGTGCAGATATGTGTGCCGAGCGTTTCTAACGCTAATGTCATTGATTTGTAATACAGGCTTTTATGACTTTGATACCTCGGTATCTTAAAAGTGGCATCTAATGTTTTTTCTTTCAGACAAACAAGCTCTGTTTACTATCATACTTATGCTTAAAGTTTTGGGTTATCCTCTTCTTATATATATATATATATATATAATTGTGGTTAACCTGTCTATTTATTGCCTGTCAATAATCTGGTTCTTGAGAACCTTGCGTCTCCTTCACCTGTGTCAATTTATTGGTATAATTGAGCATTCATTCTATGTACCTTATCTGGGATAATTCTAATAGAATTGTTCCTTTATGCAAGCTATGTTGCATTGGTTTTCCTCCTATGCGGATATAAAACCTTTGTCCAATACAAGTATTGTGCGGAAAACTGGTCGATATTTCATATTGACGCAGTGGTCCTTTACAAACTATGCTTTACTTAATATAGGGCGAGACCACTATATTAGCTTGCCTGGTATTCATACATAGATATATGTACTCTTCGAGACTTTTCCAGAGTCTAGTAGGACTCTTCCCTGTAGGGGGCAGGAAGCTCTAACATAGTTTATAGTTAGTTGAAAAGATGTATAACGGTAACATCTTAGGTCTCTAGGTCTAGTCGACCGGGAAAAAAAAAAAAAAAAAAAAAAAAAAAATTACCTCCGGGGAGTACGGCACGTTCTGAGAATCCACAGATACAGTAATGCTCTGGTACACTTCCATCAGGACGACATGGCTTGAGCCCAAAAAACGGATTTTGAGCGAAGCGAAAAATCTATTTTTGGGTGAGATGGCCATGTCGTCCTGATGGACCCGCCCTTGCCTTTCTAAGAAAGGGCTGTAGGACCCCTCCCTACATACAGTATCTGTAGCACCTCGTGTACGCTACAAGGAAT
>NC_090733.1:51903993-51913993 GCF_036898095.1 Palaemon carinicauda
ATATCTACTAAAAGTGAGCTTTAAACGAGATTCGTCAAAGAAATATCTCTCTCTCTCTCTCTCTCTCTCTCTCTCTCTCTCTCTCTCTCTCTCTCTCTCTCTCTCTCTCTCTCTCTCTCTCTCTCTCTCTCTCTCTTATGTCTGAACCACTTTTATCAATTACATCCCTCAATTTCCTAGAAATGCATACTATAAGATTTTCACAAATATTGATTTGTTGACGCTTATTTCGAAGAGACACCCCTAAGGATATATCATACCTGATTAGAGCTTCCTTCATCTTCATTTTCTAGCTATCCCATTACTCTACACTCTAAGCCTAAAGCTTTTTTATTGGGTTTAAATCTAGAGAGATTTCAGGTTATTCAACTCTGATGATTATTTCATATCAATTTATTTCTACTTTGTCAATAGGGACGATAGAAATATTCATCACTATACGGCAGGCTCTGACTCAGAGGTTAGTAGATTCTTCACTGATGGAACCACAGTATTCAAGATTTTAGTATAGGCCTACTACTAGCTGCTTAACCTTTCATTCATAAGCCAGCCAGTACTGCCGCAATTCTGCTAATCTTCCTAATTGGCTGAATATTTTTAGGCTAATACTTAGAAAGATATTCATGAAATTATTTAGCCAAAAATAGGAACAATGGATTATATCTAGCGGTGCTTATATTGTCCTAGAATATTCTATAAGATTGAATAGACACACACAAAAATTATTCACTTAATTCTATTATTCGCCTTCTACTAAATATTTTTATTTTGCTTGGATCTGTCGGTATAATCTTTATCATAAAGAAAATACCTAACGAAGATTACATCGTTGAAATTATTATTTTTTTTTTTTTTTTTTTTTTTTGGTATTTATTAATATATAATCCAATTTTGAACAATGATTTAAATCCTATACAAACATAAGGAATTGAAATTAACAATATGCTTGATAATCATTTGCAATTCTAAAGCTCGTCTTGTCGTCAAAAATGAAGACTATCATGCTACATGGCAGAGAATGGCATTAAATCACAAAAGATGATTTTCCTTAGAAATCATCTACAACTGGAAAATATAGTAAGGCAATCCAGTCTCTTCTTTATGTCTCTATTAAAAGCACCTTCTTAACACCATATGGAGATTTTATCTATGCCTCCTGTAGTTTTCTACGTATGGCATGTGTATCAGCTTGAAGCCTATTTTCCATCTTGACAACAATAGCAGTTGTCAGCACAGGTGGGCAAATCACTTGTATTATTCTCTGAGTTTCGTCAATTATAGTGCAACGTATTCCCATTCCCTTTTCTCTTTCTCTCGTACTGTCCATCTATATGTGGTTCTGAAGAATCCAAGATATCGAGAATTGTTGTTTGCCGGAATATTAGTCTCTTGCAGGCAGTGAAAAATTACCTTAGACATCAGACTTAGTGCTTGATTAGAAAAGAAGAGTATAAAATTAAAGAGAAGAAAAAGTGAATGGAACATACGAACGATACATTTTCAAATAAATAAAAATACATCCAAGAATGACACTTGGAACCGGATCTATGGAAATAGAATATTGATGCAAGACACAGATAGATTTATTTCAGTTACAGAATATTTTCTTTCACGCTATAAAATTACCAGAACAACTTATTTGCATAGGTTTTCCGGGTCACCAAACACAGACGGAGTGTATATAGCATCCTTTAGCGTTGATATAAGTCGTAGATGTTTCTATATTTTCTTAGATATTTATTTAGAAATGTGGAGAAAGTAATTAAAATGTAATATAACTGATAAAAAAAATCAGTTGAGACCTGTTTATGATAATCTACTAATTTTTTAAACGTCATTTTCACTAACCTTACACTAAATAGCTGTTTACCATAATTTCATATATAAAAACTGAAAATATTGATAAAAGCTTAGAAACCTTAGAAAGCTTAGAAAATTTAAGCCATCCTGTCAGTATTTGCTGGTATGATGGCCAAAATCATTATTTTCTTTTCCCCAATTTTAGCTAGAGCCAGAGTTATTAAAATCCAGTCATATACCTTTTTTTAAAAACCGACTTTTGAGAGTGATGGTATTTGCAGTACTTCATGAGAAGTAAATGACTTCGTATTAATTACTCAACTACATATCATCCACGTTGATTCTACGCACATATCAGTTAAACATATTGTTATGTCCTGAGATAACAAGAATATAAAATCGATTAATTATTTTACTAATGTTGCTAGTATATTATTACCTTTATAAACATCTAATATTTATAACCTATTTCTGTATATTCCCAAAAAAATCGAGGTCATAAGTTTTTATTACATTACTATTATTATTATTATTATTATTATTGTTATTATTATTATCATTATTATTATTATTATTATTATTATTATTATTATTATTATTATTATTATTATTATTATTATTATTATTATTATTATTATCCTCTATTGTTTTTATTGTACAATTACTTCACAAACAACCGCAGTATAGTCATCTTCGAGAAAAATTGAGAAAAATGTCTCAAGAATAAACTTTTCTCGCCCTTCAAACTTCATAACGTTTTTGTTGAACAAGATGGAAAGTTGCATATAAAGTGCAATATGAAGTTCTTCAACAGTCACGCCATCCGAACAAGAAAGGTTGGACACTGCAAATTGAGTAAAAATAAGCGCACACACACACACACACACACACACAGAGAGAGAGAGAGAGAGAGAGAGAGAGAGAGAGAGAGAGAGAGAGAGAGAGATTAATAGATTTTGTTTCTATTGCCTTCTTCAAAAAGACAGATGAACACAGGTTAACTTACAAGAGCAGAGGTAGATGATTACAGATAGATTATATCATGCGTAGGTGGCTTTGATTCAAAAAAAGTATAGTAGTGGCCAGCAATGCAAGTTCCGAGTAACAGTGAAAATCTGACTGATATTTGGTAGATGGCAGCAAAATTAATGAATCAGAGACACTGGAAGTAGTGTTTTTTGGTATTTAATCTGGGATGTCAAAGAATAGCAAGGAAACTCAACGGTGGAATGAAGTGGGGTTTTATAAGGAAAAAAAAGGATGGCAGAGCATAAATGTTTTAAGCAAAGCAATATTGATAGTAGGTTGACTCTAAGGAAAAACAGCAAGAAATTAAGCGGGCAGTAGTCAAAGGAAGGGCTGAAGCATTTGAAGAGCTGTATGAAATGATCAATACAAAAGGGGGAGAAAATAGATTTGTACCGATTAGCCAATCATAAAACTAAAGTAGGGATTGATATACAAGATGTAAGGGATATAAAAGTGAAAATGGCATAATTTTGGCTGATGATAATAGGGTGCTAAATAGATGGAAAAATACTTTAGATAGCTCGTGAATATGAAGAATACAAAACAGGAGAGACTCGTTGAAGTTCTGCAGACATATAGGGAAGTACATGTCATAAGTTAGATGGAGGTAAGGAATGCTTATAATTGAATGAAAAGAGTGTTAAAAATCTTTGGGGATGTAGCAATGAGATTCCTAACAAGGATGTTCAAAAGCATCTTGGTGAGGGAGAGAATACCTTGTGAGTTGAAAATGAGTATCCTGTTGAAAATCTACAACAGCAAGGGAGATGCTCAGAATTGCACAAAATAGCTTTTAAGCTATAATCCTAATATCTGGGAAGCAGTATTAAATGTGAGATTAACGGCACAGATAGAATTCATTGGGCAGCTGAATGGGTTCATGCTTGGTAGGAACACTTCAGAACATGGGTGGTTGGTTCAGATTGCCTGGAGCTTATCTTACACAATATGTCATAGCCCCACAAAATTCAAATGACATATTTACTTTGAAAATGTTAATTGAAAAATTTTGTGAAGTTAAAAAAGAATTGCATTATGTGTTTTCTTACCTAGATAAAGCTTTTGATAGTGTGAGAAACTCTGGAACAGATGAGAAGTATGTAAGGCCAGTGCGAGATATGTATGAGAAAAGTGAAACAGTGGTGAGGTGTGCTGTAGGCACAACTGAGATGTTTAATGTTAAGATAGAATTGTACCAGGTATAAGCATGAAGCCCTTTCCTGTTTGCACTTATCTTGAACACATTGACCGATAGCATTAGGCAGGAGTCTCCACGGTCGATGTTACATGCAGACATCATAGTAATTTGTGGAGAGAATAATGGAAAGGTTGAAGCAAATCTTAAAATTTGTAGGCATAACCCGGAGAGAAGGGGTATGAAAATCAGCGAGAGTAATACCACGTATATGTGTGTGTAAATAAGAGAGATGGTAGGAATACAGTACGATTGGAAAGTATAAGACTGTAAAAGGTAGATAAATTCAGATGTTTAGGATCAATTATACCAAGTGATGGTGGGTGAGATATGGAGATGAGGGCGAGAATTCACGATTAGTGGAATGGCTTAGGAAGAGTTTCAGGTGTCGTATGTGACAAATGCAAATTAGCAAGTCTGAAATAGAAGACCTATAATGTGGTGGTAAGACCAGCTATGAATTATGCTCTGGTGACTGTACCTGTAGCCAAGAAACAAGAAGCAGAGATGGGATTTGCTGAAATAGGAATTTACAGCTCCTTACTATGGATGGAACTGAACTAGGATGAGATACAAAACAAATTCATTAGAGGAACTGCACATGTGAATATATTAGGAAAGAAAGCAAGGGAAGCAGGACTAAGGTAGAACAGGCACATGAAGACAAGAGAGGAACAGAATAACGGGTAAAGGATGCTAAGCAGGGAGCCACCAGGTAGAAGGAGGAGAGAAAGGACTAAGATGAGAGTTATTGATTTGTCAAGAGAAGATAGAAGGTCAGTTGGTGTAACAGTTAAAGACTCAGTGGATAGAAATGTAGACAGGTGATCTGCACTAGCAACCCCAGAATGGGAGAAGCCAAAAGGAAAAAAAAAGATTATATTGAAGGTTTACTGGAGAAAATTAATTTTTCGTTTGGTTATTATGACTAAAAAAACTTAAACCATATTTGTAGTAGATGCAAAGTTGGATGTGGTAAGGATCTATAGTATAACAAATGAGTTGTATGAGTGATAAAAATAATAATGGTGATGTTGAAACATGCATTAGAATTTGTAGGTAGGAGTGTGAAAGATTTGTTTGTAAAACAGACCCACACATATTTGTGTTGTGTCTTTATTGCTCTATTACATAACTGAGGGTGCAAAATTATAGCATAAGGAAATAGATATGGATCGCAATGCAGAACGCTTGCTGTTTGCCAAGGACACTATTCTGGTGACGAACAGTGAAGGTAAACTGCAGTAAGTAATAAGTTTAAAACCGTTAGCCCACAATGAAAAGCGCTGTAAATGAATGTGTGAACAAAAATAATGTCATAACAGTAAAGTGAAACCAGGTTGATGGTGGAATGAATGTTGAATGGAGAGTTGAAAAATAAAAGGAATATAATCGTGTAAGCATCTGGGAATAAATACAGTATATTAAATGATGCTAGACAATGAAAATCGGCAGTTAGTTGTTGAATATATATAGAAAGGTAGGTTGCAGGATGTTGTTCAAAATATTAAGGAGAAGCCGGTAATGTTCATGAAAGTTATGGCTAGAAGGTATGACAAGAGTTCTTAGTTCTCTCTCTCTCTCTCTCTCTCTCTCTCTCTCTCTCTCTCTCTCTCTCTCTCTCTCTCTCTCTCTCTCTCTATATATATATATATATATATATATATATATATATATATATATATATATATATATATATATATATATAAGAGAAGTGAAGAACTTGACTGAAAAAATATACCATATTATAAGCCTTCATATTGAATTGTTTACATAGTATACATGGCATAAGGATAATTGATACGGTAGAAATGAAGGTATATTCTGAAGTGGTAAACATATTAGCGTATCTGGAAATAGGAAATAAAGTATTGAATTTGATGTTAGATATATGTATTCTAAAATAAGTAGGAAATAAATATTGGTGTATATGCTTAAAACATTATCTTAGTTAGCAATGAGAAACGGAAAAAGAAATGCAGGATAATCAAAATAACTGGATTCAATCATAAGTAACCTGGCTGGGACGCATGTGTAAGAGAGAGTGTTTGTATATTTACGAATTTTTAGTGTGTTTTATGCAAAATATCGATATTGACATATTCATTCACGGAGGATGAATTATCTCTGATGAAAATGCTCAATCTATTTGCCAGTAAACGCATTAATTCGAATTTATATGCTCTATTGCGTAGCAACACGAATGGTGCGTTCCATAATAAAAATACAAAATAAAGAAGGTAAGGTGATTTATCTTTTTATAAATGTAAAGCTCGTCATTAAATATCAGATTTGTCCGTGTTAACTGATAGATATACAATTGTTGTAAGGTGAAAAAGGATAATGATGTCCAAGTAATTTTATATTAAAGATTATGCGAAAAAAAATAAAGATAAATAAAAAAATATACCTCAATCTAAGAACAGTCATCTTTTATGCCATCCATGCAAAGAACTATAATCAATATTTTTTTTTTTTTTTTTTTTTAGATGAAGCAAGATTTCGAGAAACAGTTCCCTTCCTCTTCATACAGCAGAGCAAAAGTTCTAATACATAACACATTGACTGAGTTTATTACCGTAATTAGGTAAGTAGCAGGAACCTCAGGTGCATTTAAAAGAGCTCCGTAACGCCATAGAATAATTCCTTACTAAAAAAAAGATAAGGTTGGTTTAGTCTACCAGCTAATCATTTATGTCTTGTGTGATGTTTGTTAATTGTCATTTTATTATTGCTGGAGAAAGGAGAAATAAATATTCGTAAGATATTCCAAGTGTGTAAGCTACTGTGCGAGTGGGCTTCTAGGTTATAACAGGGAGGTAAGAGGAATACAATTAAACTTTATTAAACACACAACGAGTTTATATTCAAGTACTTGCGAGGAAAAGCGACAGAAAAATTTAAACCAGCTAAAGAATGAAAAGGTAAGCTTAAACCCGGCTAGTACAGTGGTAACGTATTTGGCTAGCGTGAGCATGGCTGTAGATCGATCCCCTTGCTTGATAGATCGCCGTGTTAGGTACGGCTCTTGCGTTGGCACAACTTACAATCGATCCCCCGGTGTACCGGTTTCAAATTACCCCCTCCAAATCTTACCCCCCGGTAGTTTGAAACCGGATTCAGACTACCGGGGGGTAACTTGAAACCGGTTTCAAGCTACCTCCGGGGGTAATTTGAAACCGCTTTTAAGCTACCCCCCTGGTTTCAAACTACCCCCCTAGTTTTTGCGCAGGATCTCATCATTTATGAATATTGATAAATTGCTTTTGATCAGGGTTAACACAATCATTAGGTTATATGTATATACATGTACTGTTTCACCTATTGGTATCGTTTATTAATATCTAGCCTTTATCCGTTTTATGTTTATATCTTAGCTAATAAATGTCGGAAATTCTGTTAACAGTCATGGGCGCATATTTTTTCCGAGACAGGGAGACGAGGTGGAATTTGATTTTGACGGTTATTTTTTCCATTATTTGAAATATTTCATAATTATATTGCAAGCAAATATTATATAAGGTATAATCAACATATTGATCACAAGTATATATATATATATATATATATACCCCTATCATATATATATATATATATATATATATTGTATATGTGTGCGTGTATATGTGTGGGTATATATATATATATATATATATATTGTATATGTGTGCGTGTATATGTGTGGGTATATATATATATATATATATACACACACACACACACACACACACATATATATATACATATATATATATATATATATATATACATATATATATTTGTATGTATATTGTTAATACTATATCAGGCTTATTGAGAAAGTCTTTCAAGATTTTTGGTGATCAATCTATTCTGAAGAAGTGTTTTAATTCTTTCATTTTACCTTGTTTTGAGTATTGTTCTCCTGTCTGGTCTTCAGCTGCTGATACTCATCTTAATTTGTTGGACAGAAACTTACGGTCTATTAAATTTCTTATTCCTGATCTAGATATTAATCTCTGGCACCGTCGTTCAATTAGTTCATTATGCATGTTGCATAAGATTTTTCATAACTCTGACCATCCTTTACATTCAGATCTCCCTGGACAATTCTATCCTGTTCGTAATACTAGGCAGGCAGTTAATTCTAATTGCCAGGCCTTCTCCATCATGAGGCTCAATACTACGCAGTACTCTAGAAGTTTTATTCCAGCTGTTACCAAGTTGTGGAATGATCTTCCTAATCGGGTAGTTGAATCAGTAGAACTTCAAAAGTTCAAAGTTTGAGCAAATGCTTTTTTGTTGACCAGGCGGACATGAGTCTTTATAGTTTATTCATGACATATTTGTTTTTGATGTTGTTAATAGTTTATATGTGACATGTCTGTTTTGACGTTGTTACTTTTTTTAGAATGATTTATTGTTAATTTGTTCTCTTCATTTATTTATTTCCTTATTTCCTTTCCTCACTGGGCTATTTTTCCCTGTTGGAGCCCCTGGGTTTATAGCATCTTGCTTTTCCAATTAGGGTTGTAGCTTGGATAGTAATAATAATAATAATAATAATAATAATAATAATAATATAACATTTTTAATAAAACAGGATACAGTACATGCTGTTTGCTTCTACTATACTTACATTGGTTGTTTGTATACGAAAACACCTGGACTACGGTAAAGTCGTTACACTTTATAGCCCTCTATGGATTACATTGAACACGGCTTGTGTTAATCTCACAACTGTTGTTACCGATTCTAGCCTCAAGGCAGGCAGCTGTGTGTTATCATGGGCTAAATCAAATCCTATTTAACCATCTTCCAGAGTAGTAAGTGATGGATTCGTGTATGGATATTTTTACTCTGTTGTTGATATCGAAATGGAAAATTATTGAAAAACTGAGTGATAAAATGTTTAATAATTTTACCTGAAATGTATCATAACGAAAAAAAAGACCTCGCAACATAGTCACCTGTACATTTCCATGCGGTTTATATAAGACTGCTGCCCCTTTCTTTCTTTCTTTCTTTCCATTCTTTCTTATTACTCATTTCGTCAAATGACAAAACAGCAATACTTAGTAATCGAGACTTCATACCATCTTTAAAGTCCTCTGGTTCATAATGAATCCAGGTAATAGTAGCTTACACAACTTTAATTCTGTCTGCACGACAACATTCATGTTGGTAATTTATATTTGAGCTTTTATTTTTCACGTGCATAGCATCCAAATACTACGAAGTTACTATGCATTATCACTGACAGAATATATGAATAAACAAAAGGATATATGGACACAGGGAGTTCTATTGTTATATTGCATCTATGGGTATAGTCAAACCATTTTAAGAGCAAACTCGGAGCTCAATAGCGGCATTGCCAGCTCTCTTGGGTCATTTTCAAAGCACACCTGGCTTAACCGCTTTAATCTATGGGCGAGCCAAAAAAAGGAGAAAAGGGTCAGCTAATAAGTCATTCACCCGGATTTGAAAGGTCTAAGAATATAATCTTTTAATTTGATGCTCTCTCCAAATTGTTTCCTTCTCTCTTCTTGTTTGCAACTACGAGGTGACAAGTTGAAACTCTTAAATATAACAAGGACAAAATTGTTATAAAACGACTATCAAACTAACAGAAATAATCTTAATATTGATATCAAATGAATTCAGTTCTCAATTCTGATTGATTATTAAAAGACAGGATTCTTTCCAAAGGATTTAATTAACTATGTTTAATATGGTATATTTACACAGGTGATTTTATTGTTTTAGAATTTATTTAACAACAAAGGTTGTGTTAGCCAAGGTTTATCAAACGTGGTTATGGTGACTTCGTAAGATGAAGTTAGTGCTATCACGAAAGATTCAACGAATTAGTTAATTCAGACCATTTTCATGTCGTCCTTTATAGTATGCTTAATACCCTTGACCCAATTTTCCTTGCAAATCTGAAACATAGTCGTTTTTTATATGTTGGTTGGATCTGTGACACATTTGATT
>NC_090733.1:51918993-51926493 GCF_036898095.1 Palaemon carinicauda
ATTAGATTTCAAGTGGTATTCTTTCTTTTAACTATTTTGTGACTACTTTTTCAATCCTTTATGTCTGCTCATGCTCAATACCATTATGCCACTACACTTCTAATGATGTTTTTTTTTTGTTTTTTTTTCTAACTCATGTTATAATTTTAACATGAATATAAACTTTGCTCCGAAATCAGATTTTTATATTCATTCCGAATGACAGTTTAACAAAGAAATACCCTTTGCTTCAGAGCATGATTTAGATTTTGTTGAAAAATCGACACACCCTAAATAATACACAACTACAACTTTTCATGTTTTTGCACAATACCATCATATTTTTCCGTTTCTAAATTTTTTAGAGTAGTCCAAAGAAGACCATATAAGTCTAGATAAAGCAACACCCCTATCTTAATTATGAAATATAGAAAGAAGTTAGATTATGAACTGAAAGTTGCCCTTTAAGTTTTTTCCCTTGGTGTATGGCCTTTACTCACCCAGCCATGCCTTAAGAATTCTTAGATATGAGCTGTACAAAGGAGAAGACGACGACACCTACAATTTTGATATCTCTGTATGGATTGTGAGAGAAAAGAACTTGCTAGGAAAACCACTTTCAAACAGTTCTATTGAAGGTTAGCGCAGCGCTTTTCAACTACGAGAGTCACTCGTTCATCCGAATTCATCTGGACTTATGAACAAACTCAAAAAAGAGCAAACTGATTTGGAACTAACAATACAACGGGCTTTATGCAGTATTTCTGGGTAGTAGGTTGGCCAGGGCACCAGCCGGCCGTTGAGATACTACCGCTAGAGAGTTATGGGGTCCTTTGATTGGCCAGACTACTAAATTGGATCCTTCTCTCTAATTACGGTTCTTTCCCTTTACCTACACATACACCGAACAGTCTGGCCTATTCTTTACAGATTCTCCTCTGTTCTCATACACCTGACAACACTGAGATTATTTAACAATTCTTCTTTACCCAAGGGGTTAACTACTACACTGTAATTATTCAGTGGCTTCTTTCTTCTTGGTAAGGGTAGAGCAGATTCTTAAGCTATGGTAAGCAGCTCCTTTAGGAGAAGGACACTCCAAAATCAAACCATTGTTCTCTAGTCTTGGGTAGTGGCATAGCCTCTGTACCATGGTCTTCCACTGTCTTTGGTTAGAGTTCTTTTCCCCGAGGGTACACTCGGACACACTATTTTATCAAATTTCTCTTCCTCTTGTTTTGTTACATTTTTTTTACAGTCTGCATAGGAGATAATGATATTAATGTTGTTACTGTTCTTAGAATATTTAATTTTTCTTGTTTCCTTTCCTCACTGGGCTATTTTTTCTGTTGGGGCCCCTGGGCTTATAGCATCCTGCTTTTCCAACTAGGGTTGTAGCTTAGCAATTAATAATATTAATATTACTATAGTTACTAACAAATATATGAGTTTGTTAATGCAAGGTTAAAAAAGCCTGTCATATGAATATGCAAACTTACACAATTACAATATTAAAAGCCATTCAACATAATTTTGAAGATTTACCACACATTCAGTCAAAAAACAACGCAAGCCGCGACGCCAGTTAAACTAAAACACCACTCGATAGAACTAAACTTTGACGAATCGTTGGAAGGCGATATGTCCGATTGAAGGAATGCCTGTTGACGAAAAGCGCGAAATGGCCTACCTACGTCTACTATTAGTAAACAAATAACTTTCTCTTGGATTCTAGGTCCTGTTACGGTCAGCTATATCAATATGTAGGTTATATAAAATCTACTAACACTGTTTCATTCCCTTTTTTATCAATTTAAAAAAGAACATAAAAAAGTATTAAGATCAAATGGAACAATAGCTACAAAACATATAACAATCATTATATTTCAATATTATTAATATCATACTATTTACAATATTCATAAAAAGAACTAGTTGAGATCTTATTAATTTGCAAAAATTCATAAAGCAATAGAGGACTGTAATTTAAAGTTTTGAGTATTTGGGACTGGGATGACGTCAGGATGACGATGAAATTCAGTGACGAATTTCAAATTTCCAGAACGAAAATCTGACGTGAGACGATAATCAGGAACACAATTATCTTTAAAAACCTGAGAGACAAGTTTTCTTTAAAATTCCAGGGAAGGGGCGGGAGATCTATATAACATATACAGTAGATCTCCCGGTGTTGGAAGTTTTTCGAAAAAACCGCTAGAGTATCTTGTCTAAATACAATGGCACCTTTGATTTACACAACACAGTGTTTCAATTTCAACATTAACATTTAACATTTCAAGACCCAACACATAAAATATATGAATTCAATCTTCATATAAAATTGTAACATACCCCTGCCTAGAGAAAAGTTGGGGGACGGTCGTTAACCAATAAATTTTCACAGATACAAACAAGTTATCTTACCATATATGATTAAAAATACAAGTGTTTCATTACAATAAACATGAAATACAAAATTGTACAACAATGTTCAACTACGACAGAAAACCACAACCTAACTGATTGCAGAAACACAGATCAATGGTTATTGGAAAACACAATCATAAGCTTTCCAATAATTCAATAAAAAATCAGAGCAACAAATGAAAATACAATTTCATATAAGAAATTAAAAGTTAAATTTCAAAATTTACAGGGTTTACATAAACAATAAAAAAAAAAAACAATAAAAATCATTATGGAGAAAACTAAAAAAAATATCTCCTACACACCAGGTATCAAAGTTCACATATAAATTTTAACCTATGACTCTTTTTGGCCAGGGTTTAACACTATCTTTAAAGTCATAACTAAATAATTCATAACATGCAAAGATGGACTTTAGTAGGCATTTCAGATAATTCTGATTGAACTTCTTACTAGGTTGACAAACAGGACTAGTACAACAAAACTGAGCCACTTCCTGCCAAACATCATGTCAGTAAAAATGCCTGATACTATTACTCAAAGTTTTACTCACTCCAAAATAGATAGGTATAGGATGTTCATGAGCAAGATTGACAACATCAACTATGAGATTTTTCAGGGATAACAATTTGTATGGTCAACTTCTCATCTACAATCTCCTATCCACAGGTGTTCTGTCTTGGCCCTATTTATCCCTAAACCTCGGTCTTCAAAAGCTTGTCTCCACTTCTCTAGTTTTCTTTCCTCCCTTTTTCTAGTTAGGTGTACCAATACATCATAATCAGCTAACATCATACTCCGGGGTACTTCCTCTACTACACCTGATGTAATAACATCCATAACAAGTTCAAAGATGTAGTGACAGAGTAGAAACTAGATGTAACCCAACTCTCACACTAAACTTCCTTCTTGTTCTCATAAAGCTTTCTCTTTGTGTGGTAACCATTGAATACATATTTTGGACTAATTTTACATGTTTTTCTGAAACCCGTTTTTTTTTTTTTTTTTTTTTTCACACTTCTTGCCTAGGTGCCCGATCATACGCCTCCAAATCAATGAAACTAGATGTAGTCTCCTCTGTCTTTCTCCATAGTTTTTTATTGTACGCCTCAATGGGAAAATAGCCTCTACTGTACCCTTTCCTGGCAAAATTCCAAATGGTTCTCCACTTACTGCTTTTCCAATTCTTATTCTTCCCTATATAATTGATTCATGGATCTTCATAGCATGAGATATCAATTTTATCCCTCATTAGTTTGAGCGATCTATTTTCTTTATATACAGGGACCATGATGCTATCGCTTAAGCTGTCTGGCATTTTTTCTTGATAGTAGGTGTTTCTAAAAGGCCCAAGAGTATATCAACACCCCCTCTTCTCAGACATTTCCACGCCTCGAGTTTTATGGAAGCAGGTCCAATAGGCTTTCCATTTCCCTTTTTCTTTAGTGTACTTTTGACCTCTTCTCGGAAGATATCTGAGACTACTATTACTCAGAGTTTCGCCTCTTCTGTTATTCTTTTGAGACTTTCTTCATTAGCTTCTCAAAATGCTTTAGCCATCTTGCTTTTATACACTTCCCTTGACAACACTCCTCTATTTCGGCCCTTGGTCTGTTTTAGGTGTGTAAGCTCTTTAATTGTTTTATTTCTACTTCTTTGTTATATTATAAATCATTAATTGACCTTCAGATCTTTCTAAATTCTCATATAACTCGCTCATACAGTGTGCGTTTGCTCTACCTTCAGGAGTTTTATCTTCATTATTTGCATTTTTCCAAGCTATTTCATTATCCGCAAACATTTCTTTCATACAATATCCTGGCTTCTCATTTTCTTTATCTTTTATCTCGCTTATCTGGGTTACACCACCAGTTATCTTTGTTATTGGGTGGTCCTCTACTCTATGTTATCCCCAATAATTCTTCCGTTGTTCTCAATATCATTGTGCTATTTACTACACAGCAGCTGTTCACATTGTCTCCTATTGCTCATCAGGACTGCTTTCCTTAATTGTTTCTCTCATTACCTCCGCCAGCTAAGTTGGAAGGACGTTATGTTTTACTTACTGTCTGTGTGTGTGTTTGTGTCTGTTTGTGTGTTTGTTTGTTTGTTTGTCAAGAGCTTCAAGTGCACAATTTTAATCGTAAAGTAATGAAACTTGCAGGGTTAACTGTTATGTAAAGAGCTGGAAATTATTAAATTTTGGGAGTTTTGGGAGGAGGTTATGTTTTACCTACTGTGTGTGTGTGCATTTGTTTCTTTGCGAACAGCTTCATGTCCACAAGTTTATTCGTAAAGTAATGAAATTTGCAGGATTAACTTTTATGGAAATTGATAAATTTCAGATGTTGAAGGTCAAAGGTCAATGTCACGGTGAATCAAAATGTCCAATTTACGTAATCAGCCATAATTTAGGACATCGTACTAATGAAACGTGCATGGATTCTAAGCTGTTATGTAACCAGCTGGAAATGTTTAATTTTTGGAATAACAAAGTTCAAGGTTACGGTCGAGCATAACGTCCATATCACGTAATTAGCCATAAGATTGGCATTCTTGTCACAGAGTCATCGAACTTGATTCTTAATTAAGTATATGAAAATCCACGCCAATTAATACATGTTAAGATCAAAGGTCAGGGTAAAGATATAGCAACAGGGTGAGGAATACAGTAGAGGTCTGCGCTCTACCAACTGCCCCTCTAGTTTCTTAACCCTGGATAGGTACGCTCCTCGGACACCCCTTTAAGGGTATACTCGGTCGCGCGCGACCCCGACTCCGAAAAAAATTCAGGAAAAATTTAGTTATGCATCAATCTGTATTGTTTGACTTGCTAAAAATACTTCAAAGAATGCTAA
The DNA here is from genome assembly GCF_036898095.1 of Palaemon carinicauda. Lineage (NCBI taxonomy): Eukaryota > Metazoa > Arthropoda > Malacostraca > Decapoda > Palaemonidae > Palaemon > Palaemon carinicauda. Next base: position 51,924,258 of record NC_090733.1, read on the forward strand.
AAACTACTGAAAATATAAATGATACCCATCTACAAAATAACTATTTATTGGAAATATATTAAAAATTTAAGTATACAAAAAAAAGACTTGACGTAAATATTCACAAAAAATAGAAATATACATATACATATAAATCCCTTTAGGGACACCTTCTTAGATGGCAAAGCAACAGCGTGTAATTGCTGGAAATGAGTTGGACCCATAGAAGTCAAGATCTGAAATGAGAAAAAAAGGGTAACTTTTTTTGGCCAAAATAAATTTGTCCAAATTTCATGAATTTTTTTGGGTACCCAAATGAAATAGGAAGAGGCTAATTTTTTTTATAGAATAAACTCATATTATCCTAGAACAGAAATACATAATAAAATGTGCACTAAGATGTAATTTACTGTTATATCAGAGGCGAAATCTAAAGGTCATTTTTTGACGGCCTAGTTTCACAATGTAAATTTCTTATGAAAATCATTGTATCTCCTTTAAAACATGATATTTATGCATTAAAATATACCAAAATATCAAGAATTCTATACAGATTAAGAATATATATATATATGCCAACTTACCTTTCGGGTATGTCAACAAAATGGCCGCAGACCGCAACAACTCTTACAGCCCAAACTCCATATTATCATCAACATCTCTTTTTAACTCCATTAGAAGTGTGTTGATGACATCCATGCCGAGGGAATACTGCCTGCTGGCCATTATTGAAGATAAATTCAAAATAAATAGAAAAAAATCAAATTTGCAAAAAATAAAAAAAATTCAGAAATTAGCATTTGAGGGAAAATGGACCTCATGGCAATATATGGCATCTAAGCCAAAACCAATGTCATGCAAGTGGTAGACACACCATCCATCCACACTTTCCAACTATAAAGAACCAAACAAGTATCAACACTGTTCGATAATTTATAATTATGTAATAACTTTGATGTTTGATCACTTACCCCTTTAAAGGTATGTCAGGGTCGAGGTCGACCCCTGGGGGGGGGGGGGGGTAAAAAAACGGGGAAGGAGGGAAGTTAGACGAAAATCAGTCCTAAAGCAGACATTGGCATGTAGACTAGTCACCCCTTGCAGGTCGATCACTTCCATATTCGAGACAGCTGATGATTTATGGGGAAAAAACAGGTTTTGAAAATGCTGTAGGGGTCGGATACGACCCATCATACCTTTCCAGGGTTTTAATATTTTAGCTTCTTCCACCTTATTTTCGGCTGCACCCTCATTTCCCTGTGTTACCCTCCTTAACAAACAAGCTGACACAACTAACCTATGTTGAGGGCGAACATTTTTACCTTTAATGATATTGCAAATCTTTACTTCCTTCAGATATCTTCCCCTACAAAGCGGAAAATCTTTTTGTCTGTTCAATCTATTCCTATATCCTGTATATATAATAATTACTTGAAAAAGGTGTTGTGTATTGTCATACCAAAGGCCACGCAAAATCTACAATTAGTCTCCTCCTTCATTCATATTCCGCAAATCATGTCCTACATGGATTTATTAATATTTTCCCTACGGCTTTCAATGTTTCCATTCAAATCACCTCCTATAGCCAGTCTTTCTTCCAGCTCTATTGATGATACCATTTCATCTATTCACTTCCAAAACTTATTTTTTTGTTTACTCCTCATAACCCATTTGTAGTGAATATGCACTGACTACATTTAGAATGTGTCCCTCAAAGCACAGTTTTACTTACATTTATCTACAGCTTTCTTTCCACTTCAACAAAATTTTACTTAATTTGTTTATCACGGGCAACATCCAATCCACATCTCTCGCTTTCATCGGGTCTGTTATATATAACCGTACATCCAGTACCAGTCTCTCTTGACTTGTTACCTCTTTACCTTATCTTTTGCATGCAATGGATGTAAATTTTCCTTCTCTCCATTACATTTTCCACCTCCCTACATCTTACTGTCATGGTGCCAATATTCAAAGCTCCAATTCTAAATTTTTTAAAATTTCTCCTTTCACAATGCCCGTCCTAGATGTAGTAGCCTTTGACCATTTTTCGAGTGGATGAGTCAAGGCCTGCCAGCATTGTGTGAACAGGGTACACCCTGGCCATCACAATTACATTCCTGGCTTCTATCCATGGTTTTGGCAGGAGGTTTTTCAGCCAGATGTCTTTCCTGCCATTAACCATCTTTCTTTATTCGGGCTTGGGACCAGCATAAAGTTGTGGTAAAAAAAGGAAAGGAAAAAAATTTAAATATAT
>NC_090733.1:51928993-51941493 GCF_036898095.1 Palaemon carinicauda
TTTATTCCTTTTGCTAAATTTCTGGATAATAAAAAATACAGTTCATACTAAATTGATTTATATTACTGAATAATAGAAAAAAACTTTAAAATAACCATTGAACTTCGTAAATAAAATATATCATGACATATATAACTATGTTAGTGTAAATGAATTTACCAAATTTACTCATGTGATTAGTCTGCATAAAGACTAAATATTATTCAAGGTGAAGCATTCTAAAAGCTTATAAAACTACAGGAAAAAGAGTACTGAAATCTAGATATAGGTTTTACACATTCCCCGTAACCTCTGTCATTATCATAAAAGCTGATTAAATAGATATTGACCACCTGTCGTAAAAAAAAGAAAAAGAAAAAAGAAAAAAAAACTGATGGAATCTATGCCCTATGCTGAAGATATTGTTAGGAAGACCACCCCTAAGTGTTTGAAAAATGAAGTGAACAGTCTTAACAAGTGGAGACAAAATTATGACTTAATCGTTCAATTAAAGCAGTGCCAGTTTTTAGAGTCAGAGAACGTATATATAACTTAGTAACTCTTAAAACAAATTTTGACTTATAATCTCTCTCTCTCTCTCTCTCTCTCTCTCTCTCTCTCTCTCTCTCTCTCTCTCTCTCTCTCTCTCTCTCTCTCTCTTCAGAAAGTTAGAAAAACTTATTTTGAAGGGGAATACGATCATAAACAAGCAACTGAGATATGTCATAATCAGTGATAATTATTTTTTGGATATAAGACAATTGAATGGCGTTTATGATTAGAAGACTGATACGAATTCGGGAGCTTCAAAAAAAAAAATAGAATATTGCAGGATATGTACACCTATCACTATCATGAGGTGATGAACATTAATTGAGATGTCCGAAAAAGTGATAGAAAAATAGCTGGATGAAAGGAGGATTCCAGAATACTGTTCCAGTCTTATTTTATTGATCCAATTTTGCTTCTGTAATGGAAGATTCTTATTTTAGAGGGTCAACGGAAGCCTTCAGCAGTGATAGGTTTGTAGGCCATTATCTCGAAACTTTGCCACTTCTGTAGGTAATTGAATCGTCGCTCGGGATAAAAAGAAAATTCTTGAAGGCTCTACACCTTTTCATTGGTTCTATTTCTATCACTTTTTTCGTGGAGAAAGGTTTCAGCAGACAGTCTCTCTCTCTGATATATATATATATATATATATATATATATATATATATATATATATATATATATATATATATATATATATATATATATGTATATGTATATATATATATATATATATGTATGTATATATATATATATATATATATATATATATATATATATATATATATATATATATATATATATATATATATATTATTTCCTTTTTTTGCCTGTTATGTCCTATTTGGGGTCCCTGTAATGATTCTTTTACTCATACTTCCATTTCCTTTGGTTCAGTGCAACTTCCTCGCTCAATCACAACTCCCTCGTATCTCTTTTCACACAGTCAATCCATCGCATTTTTGGTTTACCTAATCTTCCATCTGGTAGTCTAATATCCATAATTTTTGTTATTACATGGTCTTCCTCACGACTCTTTATATGTTCATACCATCTTGGTCTACTTTCTCTCACCCTGGATGAAGCTCGTTCTATTTTGAATGCCTCTAACATGTTTCCTTTTAACTTATCTTCTTTAATAAGTCCACATTATCATCTCAATATCCTTATCTTGGTCGCATTAATTTTGCTCTCATCTCCCTTCTTAGTTGTCCATGTTTCAGACGATTAAAATATTGCAAGTGTCACAACCTGGCGCTGGATCTTGCTCTTCGATTTTATTGGCATCTCACGATCACATAGCAACCCACTATATTCCCTCTAGGTATTTCACCCTAGTTGTATCCTTCTGATCAACTCTTCATCAAGGTCTCCTGTATTTTAGATCACAAACCTGAGATATTTAAAACTTTTTGTATCTTCCAACTTATGAAAATCAATCTCAAGATCTACCTCTCCTACCCTTTTTGCTTCCTCAAATTATAGCGCATTTCTACCTTCTTGATTATATTTATTCTCATACCCCTCATTTTCAGACAGTTCTTCCATTCCTCTGATTTGTTATTTAGTTCTCCATCATCAGTTCCACATTAAAAATCTATCCTCTGTGTACATTATTGTCCAGGGGCTTAAAAATGGCCTTAAGGCTCACCGTTGATAACACACTAGGTCTCGGCAAGAAGGTCACAAAATACAAACATGCTATTTCTTGTCCAACCAGCAACTGGTTCTGTTAACAGTTGAGAATGAAATAGGCAGACATGTTAATACAAGTTGCTGCCAGTGCAAGGGGAGAGCGAAATACAAAGGATAATATATACAAAAAAGAGAAATGTCATTACTATGTACGATTGTGTGACACACGAGTGGTACATGGCTCTCGTCCTACAAATGACACACAGTACATGTTAAATAGGGTGCCTTGATCTAGAGAGGCGAACTGTAGGCGGATCATCTGGCAGGAGATAAGCAGGTTTTTGACGATCAATGGAGACCTAGTTTTCTTCGCCACGAATATTTAGAAGGAATGCTTTCGGATTGCGTCGGATCACAAGGAAAGGGCCCGTGTAAGGGGGCGTTAGAGGTGGCTTGCTAGTGTTGTTGTGCAGGAAGACGTGTGTTGCAGAGTGCAAGTCATTCGGTATGTGATGCTTTGCTGTGGCTGGTAAGTCTGGCGGCATGGAGTAAAATCTCCCACAACGTGACGTGTGCGCTGGAGATCGTCGGAGGAGGTTGTAGAAGGAAAAAAAATCGTCAGGGATGACCAACGAGTCTCCATACACCATTTCAGCTACCGAGACATCCACGGCGTCTTTGGGAATGGTCCTTAGTCTCAGGAGAACCCAGGGAAGCTGAGTAAACCAGTTGGAGTCCTTGCAGCGGGACATCAAAGCTGCTTTGAGGGTGTGTTGAAAACGTTCATCCATTCCATTGGCAGCGGGGTTGAAGGCAATTGTCTGATATAGGGTGATGCCCAGAAGACTCGCTAATGATGGCCACAATTGAGTGGTGAAAATGGTACCCATGCCAGAAGTCATATGCTCAGGGATACCAAATCTTGTTATCCATCCTGAGAGTAGGGCAGATGTACACGAGGCAGACGTTGCAGTTTCAATGGGAATGGCTTCAGACCAACGAGTGGAGAGGTCGATGACGGTAAACAGTTAATGATGTTCTTGTGATGTGGGTAGGGGTCCTACTATGTCGACATGAATGTGAGTGAAACGACAGTGAGGTTGAGGAGAGGTGCCCACTCTTGAATCCGTGTGTCGATGTACTTTGGAAGTTTGGCAAGTAGTACAGGCGTGGACCCAATCCTTAGCATCCTTAGTAATGCTGTGCCAAATAAACTTTGTCTTCAACAGCTCTGCACTAGAACGGTGGGAGGGATATGGAAGAACGTAAATGAAATCAAACTCCTGGCGACGCATGGGACCAGGAATCTTCAGTCGCGGTCTACCAGTATTGACGTCAAAGAGGAGGGTGGAGTTGGAGTCGTCGAGGGGGACGTTTTCTCAACGGAGGGATGTGCAGGATGTCCTATGTGCTTGATACTCTGGATCCTGTCGTTGAGCTTCACCCAAAGAGTTTTAATCCAATCCCAGTTGAACGGCAGCCAAGATGTATCTTGACAGGGCATCAGCAACGGGCTTCATTTTTCAAGGGACGTATTGAAAGGTGCAATTGTATTCAGCCACGGACGTGATATATCACTGTTGACGGGCCGACCAGGTGTCAGATTGTCGAGTGAAGGCGTGCACCAGAGGCATGTGGTCTGTGTGAATGATGAACGGCGTACCTTCTAAGAAATGGCAAAGGTGATGGACAGCCCAGTGTAACGCCAGCAATTCACGATCGAAGGTAGAATAACCCGATTCTGTCTTGGACAGTTTTCTGCTGAAGAAGGCCAATGGGCAGGGCGAGCCATTGACCAGCTGTTCGAGTTCTGCACCAATAGCGACGTCGCTGGCATCGGTGGAGAGAAGGAGAGGGGCGTGTGGGATAGGAAAAGTGAGAGCAGCTGCTGTTGATAGGGCATTCTTTGCGTTGCAGAAGGCTGCTTCTTGAAGGGGTCCCCACTTCAGGTCTTTTGGCTTGCTCTTGAGGGAGGTGTAGAGGGGAGAAAGAGTGCCGGCAATGGCTTGAAGAAAACGGTGATAATAGTTTATCATGCCCAAGAATTCCTGCACTGCTTTGACGGTCAAGGGCGTGGGGAAGCTCTGAACGGCTGCTACCTTCTCAGGGAGGTGATGGACTCTTTCAGGAGTGATGCAGTACCCTGAGAACAACACTTCGTTGGCGCCAAAGGTACACTTGTCGTACCGGACTATAAGGCCATTTTGTTGTAGGCGGTCGAGCATAATACGCAGTTGATGGAGGTATTCCTCTTTTGAGGAAGAGAACACAAGTATGTCGTCCACGTTACATACACAGAAGGGGGGGTCCCCTAAGATGCCATCCATTAGACGGTAAAAAGTGGCCCCATCATTACGAAGGCCAAAACAGGAGAAATTAAAGGTGTATGTATCGAAGGGAGTGGTGAAGGCGGTCTTGGGGATGTCTTCGGGGTTCATAGGCACCTGATAATACCCCTTCAGGAGGTCGAGCGTGGAGAAAACATTCGCTTTGTGCAAGTAGGAGGTCACGTCAGCGATGTTTGGGAGGGGGTAGTAATCCAGTTCTTTTTGCATGTTTAGGCACTTGTAATCCCCACGCGGACGGAGGGAGCCATCTGTCTTCAGGACGATGTGTAAGGGTGACGACCATTGGCTGGAGGCCTTTTGGCAAAGGCTCATTTCTTCCATTTCAGGGAACGTCTGTTTGGTGGCTACCAATTGATCAGGTGCCAGTCATCTGAATTTGGCGAAGACTGGGGGTCACGTTGTCTTGATATGATGATGAATACCATGTTTGGCAGGAGCCGTGGGCGTTTGGTAAAGTTCTGGAGGGAAAACTTTCGGGTACGACATGAGGAGGTGGGCGTAGGCATCCGTGGGTGCGCTGATGTGGAGAACGAGGTTGGAGCGGGCGTGTTGAAGAGGTGTCGACAAGTACAAGTCTGTGTTGACCAACGTCGGTGGGCAACATCGACCAGAAGGTGGAAATGAAAGAGGAAATCTGCACCAAGGTATCTGTGGCAGCTACCAGGCAGACTAAGACAAACTATGTCGTGTCAATAAGAGTTCCCTTGGTAAAAGAAAACGGCAAGCACCCATGTCTACCAAAAAGCACCACCGTCCCTGCATATTTTTAAAAAGAAAAGATTAGAAACACAGGAGGCAACCGTCACGAGTGATGGCCTACTTACACGTTTTTTGGCCACTGACAATCCTTGGCACATTTTTTCGCGGCAGCCCCGAATCTGGAGTGGTAGTAGCAAAACTGCAGCTGATGGGCAGCAGTAAGTGGCTGTAGAAGTTGTTGGTTGGGGCACGATGGGTGATGGGTGGCTTTGTCGCTGCTCCGGCACATCACTTTGTAGGTGTGCGGGTCCTACGGCATTCACGTCAGCTTTGGGTGACGTTGAATAGGTGTCCTCTTTGTCAGGAGTGGAGGCATTGATGGAGGTCTTGAAGGTCGTGAAGTGGCTTTCCAAAAGGGTGTCAGCTTTGGTTATCAAGTCCCCTATGTGTAAACTATCGACATCGGATATGGCAGCACGTACAGGTTCGGGTAAATGGTGTACCCAAAGGGCACGAAGTAGGTTCACCTCACGAGGAGAGCTGCCTGTGAGAGGTTGCAGGCGACTGATACTGGTCATTTCCCTGAGGCCGAGCGAAGCCCTTTGGTCCCCCAACGGTTGTTGAGACACCTGAAAAAGCTTTGCTGTACGTGTGGCTGGTGATGGCAAGTAATGCTGCAGAAGGTATGTTTTGAGGGCGTCATATGCTATTGGGGTGTCTCCTTGTTCACAAAGCCAGTCGGAGATTTCCAGGAAGGTTTCCTCGGGTATCGCCGCAAGAACAAAATCTGCTTTGGTTGTTGAATGAGTCATGCCCTTGATGCGGGACTGGATTGCTGTGGGTTGAAACCAAGCAAATGCCTCTCCACTGGCGAACGACAAAAGTTTCAATGAGGTGGCCATAGTAATAGTGAGGGGGAGGAGACGGGAGGAGTGAGTCAACTTCCTGGGTCACCAATGTGACGAGCCCAGAGTAGTTTGTGACTCAAAAGTAGGATGAAAGCAACTGAGTACTTTATTATAGACATATCACGTATATATACACACTAGGTTGCGGCAAGAAGGTCACAAGATACAAACATGCTATTTCTTGTCTAACCGACAAGCAGTTCTGATAACAGTTAACAATGAAATAGGCAGACATGTTAATACAATTTGCTGTCAGTGCAAGGGGAGAGCGAAGGTACAAAGAATAATATATACAAAAAAGAGAAATGTCGTTACTATGTACAATCGTGTGATACATGAGTGGTACAACAGCCTACATGTACATTAAATACCACACAGTTTATCCCTTCACATCAAACTGTTGTTGGAAAATTTTCATACATATCCCAGGCTAGATTTACATATAATTCAGGTATTCCTTGTGCCCTTAAGCATCATATGAAAACCTTCTCTATATTCCTCTGTAAGTTATCATACAGAAACTATTGCATCTCTTGTGTTCTTGCCTGGCATGAAACCTTGTTGCATGTCTGATATATGCACTAACCCTCTCAGTCTTCCATCTGTGATCCTCTCCAATGTTTTGAAGGTATGGCAGCAATTTTATCCCTGTATAGTTTAATCACCCCATTACATCTAGCTTTCTTTTGTATATCGGGATCAGAATACTTATCATCCAGGCAGCTGACATCCTTCCACCCTTCACAATAGTATTTAGAAGCAGTAAAGCACTCTGTCTCGACCTAATTACTTATAAATTTCTGTTGATAACTTACTTTTCAATCTTTATCCTTTTTAAGGCTTCCTCAACTTCTCCTCTTGGATCAGAAAAACTTTCCATTACCTCTGTTGGTATTCTTTCATTTTCTCCATTCATTAACCTTTCAAAATAGCTTCTTCATTCATCCTTTATTTCATCGTTGCTTCTCAAAGTATTGCCATTTCCATCCTTAATTACTCTGAATGCTTTATTTCTTATTTTCATTTTGATGTTTTTTTTCATGTCCCATACAGCAAGGGAACGCCACTCTCTACAGAACCTCCACTGTCGTTTTACCTTGATCGCTCAGAGTATTTAACGTTTCATATCGAGTATTCTTCATTTACTGTTAAATCGTCACTGTTGTAAAAAAGATACTAGTGTTTGTTCTAGGAGGTTTGTAGATTGTTACAAAGAATATTTTTTCTGTTTTTTTTTTTGGGGGGGGGGCATAAAGTTTATTTCTATACATTCAAAGCTTGTTACACTAGGTCTTTTCAACATTTTGAGATTTGAGTGACTTTTATGAATAAAGCGTCTGACACCCCCACCAAACCTACCTTCTCTCGGTATGTGAAAGAAGGCTTTTTGTTGGGGTGGGGGGGTTGTTTCAGTGATCTTCGCCTAATCCAAGTTATTTAACCATGTTTTGGATAATGCTAGCATATCCAAATATACCTCGTTTAATAATTCTCAAATTTGAATCGTCTTATTACCTACAAATTGTATATTTACATAGCCACAGTTTATGACATCCTTAGTAACCATGATTAGTATTTTCTGCTAGTCTTCAATTACAAGTCATAAGCTTTGCAGTCTCTAGAATTTACTATGTGGTCACTTGGTTTGATTAACTTTGTGCAGTTTATACAGTTTGAAACTTGCGAATTACACTCCAGGGTGAAATGTTTTCCTGAACATTTCCCACAGACTTTATCATCATTCTTTGACTTGTAATCTCTTTCAAGATGTCCATACCTCTAACAATGGTAGCAGGTGCTCACGTGGTACCTACCATATATGTTATAAGTACCCCCATCGTAACGAAACTTTGTCCCCATTATCATGAATAGCCCTCCAAACTTCAGGATCACATTTCAGCGCATAGTGGGTGCCCCCTCCGCCCAGCATTTTTCTTCAGGACTACGCTTATCTCCTCTTCTACATTTTGGATTTGGTCCAGGAAGCGATGTCTTTGAATCAAAGCATTTACTACATCTTCATCAATGTGCACATTACATATCATTATTTTTGGTTATAGTTTTCCGATTTTTCTCGTTTCAGTGTCAGCCATCAATGTCTGAATTTTGTTTGTAAAGTTTACAACATTTCCACTCATATTTAACCTCGTGTTAAGTATAGGAATGTCTTTGAGTGCTTGTTCATCCTCGTGTTTTCTTTCAGTAATTTTAGATGTTGTATTAGTTGATTCAATTATCAACAGATTTTTTTCGTTAACTTTGTCAGAATATGTCGGTTTCTCCAGTTTTGGGTCTATCAATGTTTGAAGTGTTGCTTTAATTAATTCCGGACTCATGGCAAGAATGACATCTTTCTCAGTGAGGTCAGTAGTCTGGGTGGAATTTGCTACGTGTACGCTAAGGTCCGCAATTTTATTTTCCAAGTCATCTATTTTCGTGTCATGTTCCTTCAGGGAAAAATATCTCACGTCAACATCTTCCTTTAATTTTGATATTACTAAATTTGCTTGTTTGGCTTCACTTACGCAGTGAGGGCATAACCAATCTAGGTTATTCCGTTCATTATCAGTGAGGCCTATCAATAAATGCACAAATTTCTTCTGGTAGAGTCTATTACATTCACATCCTATCCATTTTTTCCGCTCTCCCTCTGTGGTTTTACATATGAGGCAGAAATAGTTAGAAACAGAGATAGTGTACAGTTTCTTATCACTTAGTTTTCTCCATAAGATTAACTAATATCTTTTCAATGATATCCTCAGCGATAAACAGAAAGCTAAAACACGACTCAGGGTAAGTGTTCAACGGAGCTCCGCGAAACACGTCCACACACTAGCAAGTCACACTAACCTTCGACATCTTCACCTCTTTGATTTCACTATACTGAGATCTTAAATATTTTCACCTCCCCTTTTCTTGTTTCTAGTTCTTTATAGAATTTATTATGATGTTCCCCCTTTCCTTCATTCCCTGCGTGCTTTGCAATCCTGTTTACAATTCTATACTCCTTCTCACCTTCACATTCCTGTGATGTTTTCCAGATCTTTTGTTTCTTTATCTTGGTTTTAAGGATGTATTGTATTTCTTCACTCTCCCACCAGGTCCTTTTTCCATTTTTTTTAACCAGATGAACTTCCACATATTTCCATTCCTATTATCATATCAATATCTGCTATCAGATACCAGGTGGGCTCTACAGTATGTCTTGTATATTATCTAGTTCAGCTTCAACACTCTCATTTCTAACTCTGCCTACAAACGCTTCCTGTTTCTTTACGTCTTTCAGTTTCTACCAACTGATCCTTATACCCTTTCTTCTTTTTTTCGTTTCTGGGGCTTTAAGTATAATTTCCCCACTACCAATGCAATGACCTAGATAAACTACTTTAGCTTGACCAAAAGAACTTTTAGCAAGGTTGATTGTCAGCCCGAATTTTTGCAGGCGTTGAAAAAGTTCTTCCAAGGTGCTAAGATGTTCTTCCCAGGTCTTGCTGGCAATCACAATGTCGTCGAGATATGCAAACACATCTTTAAGACCTCTAGTTATCTCTGCCATCATGCGCTGGAACGTTGCAGGGGCATTACAGAGCCCAAAGGGCATTACTAAGTAAGAAAAGAGACCAAAAGGTGTTACAAATTAAGATATTTTCTTAGCTTTATCAGTCATTGGTACCTGATAATATCCTTTTAGTAAATCCATTTGAGTTAAGAATTTGGCATTACCAATATTATCTAGAATGTCATTAACCGTAGGAAGTGGATAAGAATCTTTAATAGTCACTTTATTTAATTTCCTATAATCAGTGCAAAGTCTGAATTGCCCATTAGGTTTGGGGACCAATATACATGGTGAAGCCCAAAGCGATGTACTGGGCTCTACTAAATTATTATCTAACAAATACTGAACTTCCCTTTTCAATGTTTCTAGTTCAATACGTGTGGCTCTATAGAAAGGTCGACGGATTGGAGTGGTATTTGGTTCAAGCAATATGTCATGGTGAACAGTAGAGCTACACTTAGGAATATCAGTACTAATGTCTGGAAACTTTAATAAGAGACTTGTCAATGCCTGTTTTTGAGGTACATTTAGGCGAGAAAGATATGTCCTTAAAGATTTTAAAGTTTCACTATTTGAAAAATCCTTAAACGATAAAATGAGAATGGTTTCATCACCATCATAAGTTTCCTCATCTAGTTTTAGGTTAGGTACCTTTGTTGCCGCTGTATTAGCTTTGGTTATCACTAAAGCAATATTAGGACTCACCTTTTTGACTGGAGTGATATAGGGTTTAAGGAGGTTTACATGAACTAATTGAGTTTGTGATTTTCGGTCTGGAGTGCTGATTATGTAGTTTACTTTGGAGATCCTATGAACGATCTTATAAGGTCCAGCATATTTTTCTCGTAAGGGAGCGCCAGGAATAGGATGATACACTAAAACTTGGTCGTCAGTTTTGAACTCTCTCATTTTTGCCTTCTTATTGTATATGTGTTGCATCTTCTGCTGGGAAGAAACTAAATTAGTAGGAGCAATATCATAAATGTAAGTAAATTTTTTTTTTATTCTTTTAAATACCGATAAATATTTGTAGTTTCTTCTGGCTTCCTCTGCAAAATATTCTCCTTTACTGAACTTAATATAGTTCTTGGTTTTCGACCGAACTTGAGTTCAAATGGGGATACCCCTGTGGAATCATGAGGTGTACATCTAAGTACATACAGGAGAAGATCGAGGTCCTCATCCCAGTGCTGTGATGTTTCACTGATACACTTCCGTAACAAACTTTTTAAAGTCTGGTGCATTCTCTCCAGGGCACCACTAGTCTGCGGGTGATAAGCAGAAGAGTAAACATTATGGATATTAAATTGATACATAGCTTGCTTGAAAAGATTGCTAGTAAAATTGGTACCTTGATCACACTGTAGTTCTCTCGGGAAACCTAATAAGGTAAAGGTTTTCAACAATTGTCCAACTATGGTTTTAGCACAGATATTTTTAATGGGAAAGCCTAAGGGATACCTAGTGGTAGGGCAGAGGACAGTCAAAATGTATTCATTACCCTTGCGAGTCTTTGGCAATGGCCCAACACAATCAATATTCACCTTATCAAATGGTGACATAGGTACTGGAATGCTTTGAAGTGGTGCTGGAGGTATTTTCTCATCAGGCTTACCAGTGATCTGACAGTGGTGACAGGAAGCAATGAACTCCTTAATGTCCTTTCTCATTTCTGGCCAATAAAACTCCTCAAACAACCTCTTGTAGGTTTTATTCACTCCAAGATGGGATTCTGTAGAATGAGCGAGGTCAAGCAAGGGTTTCCTTAAGGACTCTGGAAAAACAACCTGAAAACAATCATGCCAAGAGTTAGATGTTGGAGCTTTGGGAGACTTGTAATGGCGAAACAAAATATTTTTCTCCACATAAAAGTACGGAGTTTTAGGGTTGTCAGTAGGATCCACTACTTTATCCCAGAGTGCTTTCAAACTTGAATCCTTCTGTTGGAGTACAGCAAACTGGTCCTTATTTATATCAACTAAATCCAGAGCCTCTGTTATTCTGTCATTCTTTACCTTGGGAGGAAAATTAGTGCTGGACGTTTTACTAGATGATCTAGTGATTACTTGGGAGATTTTACCTGGCTTTTTGGAGAGCTCATCTTTGATTACAACCTCAGGTGTTTTTACAATCAATTTAGGTTTAAGTACAGAGGATCCTGCAAGATCATTACCAATAATCATCTGAATAGGGTAACAAGGTAATGGTTTATCTAAGGCAGCAACTTTTGCCTTACCTGTAAAATAAGGACAATCAATATCCACCTCAGCCTCGGGTAGAAGAGTAGTTGTGGTTAAGTCACTTACTGCTATGAACTCTTTTGTGTATTTTAAGTTGTCTTGACTGGCAGCCGAAATTATTGTCTGGGATGAAGCAGAGTCTCTCAGAGCTGTGACAGATGAATCATTTAGTGAAGCCTCACACATGAATTCATTAAATGGTTCCAGATCCTGTGAATGAACAAAAGCATGACATGTCACTGCACCTTTAGATTTCTTGGACTTACCATCAGTTCTTACCTCTGACTTCTGACATTTTGGACTGGGACAATTTTCTATGGAGTGTCCATCTTTCTTGCAATAAGCACAACTAACCTGATGAGATTTAGGCGATGAGACAATCTTTGAAGAATCTTTACTATTCTTGTGAATTAGATAATAGTCGTCAGCTAAGCTAGATGCTTTTAACACTTCAATTTCACCTTTAAAATGTACATAAGTGGCAATATTAGAGGGAACTTTAAGCAAAAACTCCTCCAACAAAATCAGATTTTTAAGAGAGTCTAAATCATTAACACTAGCTCTCTCCAACCATTTGTTA
>NC_090733.1:51943993-51956493 GCF_036898095.1 Palaemon carinicauda
CACCAAGGTATGACTACTTCCCTTTCCACTCTGTGTTTTTGATTGTAATACCTTATCTCACATCGTTAATTTGTTACAGGAGATGCGTAGTAAGTAGATTAGTGATATAATTAAAAAAAGGACCCTACAAAGTGTTATATATATATGTTAAAGTACTTACAACCTGTTATTATATTACGAAAACCTGATATTATATATAAAATTATACAACAGGAATATCAACACATTAACAATGGTCAGTTTACTATAAATTTGGTATCTTTATGCTTACAGGACATAAAAAAAAGGTGGAGTTAGAAGTATTAAAGTAGTTATTTTTGAAGGATGACGGTCTCGATGGAGGGAGCTTATCACAGCCAGGATCAGGTGTCTACTCTTTCAAAGAATGGATCTAATGTTTATTGAACAGTTTTCTTCCTTATCTCAACGACAATTGTTGGTTGATATAAGATACTTCAATTACTAGTGATACTAGAATTCTGTATAAGAAATGAATGAGTGCTGACTAGTTTGGCCTTTTCGTTTGTATGTTTAATAGGGGCTGGGGGCATAATAATTTACTTGTCGGTCAATTAAGAGGTGAAGTCTATTCTTAACTTTATGTCCATTGTTAACATTAGGGAGACTTAAGATGAGTTATTGCCATATGTGGTTTGCATTCGCTTTTTCCAGCTATACTGTTTTTTGTATGACGTAATCATTACCTGGCCTTCTTAACCAATTAAAAGCAAAGACAGTAAAGGGAAGACGGGAAAACATTTCATTTTTTTTTTCTAAGCCTTTGCTGGCTTTATTAGGGCGCATTGGCAACAAATGGCGCTGTTTTATTGTGTGCTTGTCATCTGTTACCTGTTTTCACAGCTCAGTATTGACAGATGGAAAATTTCCTCTAGTCTTTTTTAAAACTGTGAATGATGTGTTTTTATCAGTCTTGATACAAATGTATGCTACATCATGAATAAAACAGAATTTATATATGGAAAAATTTTCTAATAGTTTTTATTTTTCGTTTAAGTTACTACGTTGTTTTGTGACATTTCTCTGGTTTATTTGATATCTCACAATCTGGTAACTCGACTTAAGTCTTTAAAACAAACAGAGAAATGCTGTTTGCCTATGTATAACGAGTAGCCGTTGTGGTATATATTGCCCTTTAAGAATAAAGTATCATTGAATGATGCATTTTTTCCTGTAATTATCAAGCCGAAGCTTATATGAGGTTGTATATTGAATCTATTATGATCATAACTTACATGACATACTCTATCAAAGTATCAATGATTATATATTGAAATATATCCTAATAGAAGGTATAAGATCGAAATACAGCAGTGATGTTATTTGTTGATTATGTAAGTGGAGTTTGGTTTGGGTACATAGCAGGATTAATTGACAATGAAAGGAAAATGGTTGATTTTATAAAGAGTCGAAATTTTATAATAGATATATGCTGATTAAATCTTATGGTGATAAATGTAAAACATTTTTTTCAGAAAATTAATTTAATATGTAACTTTGTATGTATATCATTGTATTTGTATTTACGCACTAAAAATATATGAGCTCTGTACAATATACTCTAGCATAGAAATGTAAATGTCATGAACTGATTGTAAAGTCTAACCGCTGTATAATCTATTATTAAAATATAAAAAAATAGCAGGTAAAACCACTTTGAGAGGCCTTTATGTCACTTATGTAGGCAAACTCGTACCTCTATAAACCAAAATCACATTAAATGCAAAAAAAAAAAAAAAAAAAAAAGCAGAGCATGTTTTCTGATCCTATCTCTATATGGCATGAGTAAAATATGACTTAACATGCCTAAGGCAATACAATAACACCAACCGCTTATCTTCCCCCGCTTCCTAGTTTAGTCTTAGGCACAGGTTCAGATGCAAGTCTTTCACATATTCTGTACAAGGAACAAACTACATAAGTGAAAAAAAGAATAGGGGTTATATGATTATGAAAATGTTTATTACAAAGATATGTAAAAGCTCTAGATAGATAATAATATACCAATTATTGGATAACTGTTATGGTAACCCTAGAACACCGAAGTACGGTGTCCCGTAAAGTTTTTTTTTCTTCTAAATATTTATGCACAGTCTCTCGAGCATTGCTCTACAGCAGCCCTTTTTTTTCAACCTCCCCTTCATTTCCAGCATGACTACTCTCATAAGAAGACGTCTCCACAAGGGAAGTACAATCTATTTTGAAACTTAATGTATTTCGTCTATTTCTGTAATTGATCACGTTGGAAACGCTCCCCTTTCAGTAGAAAATTATTGTTGTTTATGTGAAATTAATGAAATATACTCGAAATAATTATCCACGTGATTGGCGTACGTAGCACATCCATAATTCACTTGGCAAAACAGATTAGCCGTGAGGTAATATTAATTTTGCGAGCGTAGCAAGCCCTGGCGGACCAAAAACCCTTAGAAGGACGTGATGTAAATCATAAATAATTCTGATACTTTAATTTCTACCCACTTACAAGAAACATATTTTTCTAACTTGATAATTTTGTTTTTATTTTGCATTTTTGACCATTATTATTGCTGCAAATCACTCAAGTTTTTAGTTTTTTCAATCCAAAACCCC
This sequence comes from Palaemon carinicauda, assembly GCF_036898095.1. Classification (NCBI taxonomy): domain Eukaryota; kingdom Metazoa; phylum Arthropoda; class Malacostraca; order Decapoda; family Palaemonidae; genus Palaemon; species Palaemon carinicauda. The sequence goes on from NC_090733.1 coordinate 51,946,604, forward strand.
GGTTCCACAGTGGGATCACCCATAATTGTTTTCATAATGGTGGTAGGAAAACTCATGAATTGGTGAATTGGTAGTTTGACTTAATATTTATGGTGAAAAAAAACACACACACACAAGATAGCGAGTAGGATAAATATATGCTTGTTATTTTGGCTAGTAATAAAGTATAATTAGTTTTACCAATTGTCCATTATGGATGGTTCACATCTTCAACACTATTCAATGTTTCTCCAAATGCTCGGGTGAAAGATCCTGGGACTCCACGAATGCCATACTCTGGGATAAATAATAGAAGCACATTGCATATCTTTAAGTTCTAATTTCCTTAACTCTGGTTTATGAGACTTTTCTTCGATTTTCTGTTGTTCTTTTAACTCAAATAAGTATCCATTGGTCAGTGGTTGCTTGTGGTTTTCAATCAACTCATCCAAATCTGTTGACTCTACCTTAAGTTCGTCTCTAAGGAATGAAAAATTCCTATATTCCTTTTCTACCGACTCAACAAAACTTTTGAGATCATAAACGAATTGAGGGCACATATCCAGTATACACCATTCACTGTTGTTTGAGTCACTTCTGTCCAAGATGCAACGATGCTTGATATTGCTTGATAAATATTGTAGATCTTTCAAAACACCTGAATGCTCATGATGTCTTCGGATAGTAGAGTATCATGAATTAACTGAAGAAAAGTAAGTTTAGATAGTACCACTAGAAGACAGACGTAGTGTTTGATGGCAAAACAAGGGCAGTCCCATTTGTGTTTACTTGAGATGTGTTGGATATACATGTACATTACTGAGAATCTATAAAACATTAAGAGGATTTTTTCTCGTATATGAGTGGGCAATTAGGTGATAATTGAGAGACGGCGTAAATGCAATTAACTTCATCTCAACAGCCAGCGAGGTTTTTAAAAAATTCAAACATATCATTACAAAAAAAAAAAAAAAAAAAAAAAAAAAAAAAAAACTCAAACCGGTGTTGCTGATAGAAAGGTGTACAGGGCGACATACGATAGAAAAACTTAATGTTACAATGTACAAGTGTGAAACACGTACGGTAAATGGCTCTCCCTCTAAAAATTACATACATTACATACATGTAAAATAAGGTGCCCTGCTCTTGAGAGGCGTACTGTAGGCAGGTCATTCGGGAGAAGATATTCAGGTTTTAAACGACCACTCTTCTTTGCCACGCATGTTGAGTTCCTAACGTCGTTGCGCAGAAAACTGTGCATAGCCGACTGCATATCTGTCGGCATGTCTTACTTAGCTATGGGCTTGCAAGTCTGGCGTCATGGAGTAAAGTTTCCCACTACATGACATTAACGCTGGCTATTGTTGGAGGAGGTTGCAGACGAAAACAATTCCGCAGGTAAAACCAATGGGTTCAACTGCCGAGAAATCCAGGGCTTTTTTTAGGAGTGGTCCTTAGTCCTAGGAGGACCACGGGAGCCAGAATAAACTAGTTAGAGTCCTTGCAGTGGGACAGCAAAGCTGGTTTGAGTGTGATGTGAAAACGTTCAATGATTCCATTGGCAGCAGGGCTGTATGCAGTTGTCTGATCATAGGTGATTTACAGCAACTTGCAAGCAAGAGCATCACAAAAATTTATATAATAATAAACCATGAACAGGCATTATAACACAAGTTGGTCTAGTAACAGTGCAGGGAAGAGCGAGCGATAAGATAATCAAAACCGTTACAGTGCACAAGCGTGTATGAAACATGTGGGGTAAAGTATTTTAATGAATTACACGCATTTGATTTAGTAAATCATAGTGGTCTACTATTTACTTAACCTACAGCCTTTGTATCATCTGTCTCAATCATTATCTTTTACTTGGTATATTAGTGCGTTTAGTAAGTTTTGTCTATTGGGATTTACTTAGGATTTTGTTAGACCAGAGTTGGAAGGTTTAAATAGCCCAGTTTGCCTAAGTCTTTGGCGAATTGGACTTCGTGCTTCTTGATTATATATTTCTTTTTATCAAATTAATAGGCCTGAGAAAGAAAATAAAGAAGGAAGTAAACTACACTCAGACTGTGGAGAAATTTCACAACTCCTGATTTATGGCCTGATAAATTCTCTTTTTCAAGTTACAAGATTTCATGCAAATATACAGTATATCGTTGCTATATGACATATAGCCTAGGCCCTGGTATGTTATGAACCCAATATTATACACCCAGTCTCCAGAGCTTTGTTGTTGTTGTTGTTATTGTTCAAGATACGTTTTTATCGTTTTTCTGTAGAATATTCACATAATAACTGTGGGTGAATAAATCAGACCTGATTAGAGTCAAATAAAATAATAGAGGTAGAATTAATTATTTTTGTAATAGCAAAGATAACTCACCCCTCGCTTATCTATTTATTTATTTTGTTATTTTTCCTTCACGCTGAAGAAATTCCTCGAGAGAATAAACCTAAATAGGTAGCGTTGACTATAACCTTAACCATGACTTAAAATAATCTATTGCAAGTTTCAAAATTGCGACACAATCTAACATTTGTTTATACACAAAATGACATAAGCAAAAATAAGTAATAACTTTGAATTTATATCCAAATGCATAAATTGTCATCATTAGACTGTAAGGCTCTGCTCAAACTGTTCTTCATATTGACGCCCCCTTTCTCAGTTTCCTTCTATCCAGTAAGATGGTTCCGAGACTTGGCTCACGGAGTCACGATGACCGAGGGATTCGTGCTTAAGTAACGTATTCAATTTTTGTCTTTAAATATTATTCTAGCATAAAATGTATTTTTTACGACTTAATACTTTTCAAATATAAATTATTAAAAAAGTGACCAACGTTGCCTCGTACATACACAGACTTACAAAATGAAATAAAAGATTTAATACTAAGTGACAACATAAGGACAACGCGTGTTCAATGCAAAAATAAAAACGTATCACCAGTTTTTCTGAAACTGTACACCACGGTCAAATATTTGCGTTTCTGCAATTATACTACAGGGTGCCCAGTTATCACGTTTGTTATAGTTTACGTCTCAACTAGCATCTGCTTGCCTGCTTGTTAAATTAAGCGGTTTCCTTTTAGATTTCCTAGATTTACTCTGACAAGTACCTTAAACATCCACATTAAACATGAAAGCCTATTTTTGCCAATTAGACTGTTGTTTCAAAAAGCCTTTTCCACAATGCAAACCATTGTTGATGCTTTGATAGGATTTTATCGACGAAAATCTATTAGGAATTGCCCTTAAATGCACACTAACTACGGTACATATACAGGTAGTAGGTCATCTTATCGAAAGACGAAAGAAGGTATTCAATTAATATTTTACTACTTGTTTTTAGTGGATAATGAGATATCTCAGCTTATTTTTATTTTACCTTTAATACTCATATGCTAAGCATTACGTATATCATACTGGTAACAACCATTAATGAACCAGTTATTTCTCTTTAACAAAGAAATGAAACTGGCAGAGCTTCAATCTAAAATCATGCATGTATAATAATTGCCTTAAAATGGGTATAAACATTTTTTCGCAAATGGAAGCCTATTTGTTTTGTAATGATTTACATGAACACTACTTTGGACTATAAATTAATGCAATATGAATAATAGTTAACATTAGAAGCAGAAGGAGTCGTAATGTAAAGAGAAACATTGTAAAGTAACAAAGAAATGGTAAAAATCGCATTCAATCCTCAATATTCAATCTTTGCTAGCCTTGGTTATGTAAGGTTTGGCTGGTGCTCGCTGATATCAAACTTTAGTTCATGGTAGATATTTTGGGGCCATTTTCAAAAGATAACTATTGAAATGGAACTATGCTTTCGATTTACATAAGCCATAAATTTGAAATGTTATTAAATTATAAACCACAAACTTGAAGACCTGTAAGCACTATTTCATTACAGCAATTATGATATTAGAAAGGCTGATTTACAAAATTCTTTTACTTTACAAGATCAAATCACTTAAGGTTACAAGGTGATATCCATCCTAGAAAAAAAGAGATACTTTTTTTCTTTTTTTTCATAGAGGCGTGTAATAACCATATTTTTTTTATATATGTGTGTGAAATCCGGATTTTTTAAATAACCATATGGTTGGTGGTATAAGAACTAAACATACTCATAACTTGGCCAACATTACAGTAAAGGAATAAACTATACATCAAATTTAAGCTTGCAATATGCACTAAGAAATCATTTGGTCATATAAACGGGTAATTAAGATCTTGTCCAACTGTGACCCATTACCTCCCTCAAATTACCCTGTTCACCGAAAATGTCCCTAAAAGGTACAAACGTCATAGATTCAGTATATTTATGATATGGAACTTGGGAAAGACGAAAAAAAGACAGTTTTCACCAAGTTTGTTCAACCTGTTGAAAATAGGGATGAAATGCTGGATAGTTAAATAACCCTCCTTTTCTAACAATGACCCAGAAACAATAACATCCAAGGTTTTCCTTTAGAATACACTTATTTTACATTAATTTGACCATCGGACAGGATCTTGAGTTAAGATATAACGTTTTGGGTCGATAACAGACTCAGTGAAATTACTCCATGCATTCCACCCCCAACCACTCCCCCATTGCTGAGCATAGCCTACCTAGGCTCTTCCCTTCCCACTCTGAAATATAATGCTTGTTGTCGACAGGAAAAAGAATATAGGTAGTGAATTGATCATTGTATGTATTCTCATTGTTGATAAATCTTATTTGTACCCAGTTCACCTAGTGGTAATTTTTCAGTGTCTGCTAGGGACAAAGACTTTGTCTTGTTCTTATGCAGAAATAGTAATCCATACGCACAGTTGATCCCGAGTTGGACAGGATTTAACCAGTTGTCTCTACTTTTGTGTCTGAAACTACCAGCGTTGGTCACATGCCAAGTACTTCATCCTCAGTTTGTGACATAAATATTGTTTACGCAGATAGATGTAAAGCCGTTTTGGAGAAGGTAGGACAGACAAAAATTGTAATTTCCCTTGATCAGGCCTTGTATTTTAAAGCAAAGTAGGGTGTTTGAAGTCAAGAAGATGAATCTGAATATTACAAGGTCTCAGTAGGGACCTTTCACACTGCTATACAATTTATGAAAGCATTTGGCTAACCCATTGATTGTTCAGGGTTAGGAGATGTGTAGGGTGAGAATTGTGAAATCACAACTTTGGATATGCTACTAGGGCATACTGACAATAAAGCAATTCGTGGACATACAGGCTGGAGGAACGTAGAGAGTAGAGGTCCCCTTTTTGTTGTGTTTCTTCTTGTTGTCGGCTACCCCCCAAAATTGGGGGAAGTGCCTTTGGTATATGTATGTATGTGTGTGTGGACATACAGTAACACATGAAACGCTCTGGAGATTACTGTAGCCCAAGTTCCAGTGCAGCATTATGCAAATCGGAAAGTCAGTGAATGAAAACCTATTGGCTGTCATTGACACTTGATTCTTAATGTGTGCTGGTTATAGCTACACCTACTGTACTTGATCTGCTTAAGGAGTTTGTGTCACATGTGAGGTTAGGCAAACAAAGATGTATCAAAATCGGAGTAGGCTACCCAACATTCAAATTTCGGTGGCAGTTTATGATGGGAGTTTCTATTTTAATGAGATGCAATATACAGGACCAAGAAGGTAACTGGATCCTTCATTTAAACTTTTCTCGAATATCTAGCCTTGGTTTGCCATTTATGCTCACACAATTCATCCTTTTTGGGACCCAGTTACCCAGTGTGATATTAGTGCTCTCCCCCCTACAGCACCCGATATCTTCAATAAATTTGTAGTTGGTCGGTTCTTAATAAAGAGAAATGAAGGTATATACAAACATTTGGAAACTGATTAGATAATTGAAATACATCAACTGAATTGCAGAATTAAGTGGAGGTATTGTAGGGATCACACACAGATTTTGTACAAGATAGACTCATTTTGACATACAACAAGCATGGCAGAATTTCAGAAGATACCCTGCGTCTTTATGGCCAACAACACAATGATACAAATTATGACTGCAGTCTTATGGGTAATGGCAAAGCAGGCTTGAAAAGTTTGAAAGAAAATATCTTAAAGCTTATAAAAGAGTCTGAAGTTCCAGGTCTTCTAACATTATTCCACGTCAAAACTGATGTACTGTTCAAACAATGATTTCGAACCCAATTAGATTACATCATTTATTATGTCTGCAAAGAGAAAAAGTCACAAATTAGTTGATGAATTCCTAAAATCTTGTCTTTATCAACAGGTCACTTATATTTACTCTGGAATCACACACAAAAAAGACAAGGCAATGCCAACTATGTACAAGAAAACTGTTCAGGTCAACAAGGATGCTGTTAATATTGTAAAGGCATAACATGATATATTCAGAAATCTTCTAGTTGCGGGATATAATGGAACGGAAGCCAACCGTTGTTGAGTCCTCAAGTAAGAGCTTTTTCCTATACCATTGGCACTAGGGTATACAAATCAAACATTAAATACAACGACCAAGCATAATCTGTCCAACATTCCCACAGAATCTACTGAAGTGAAGCAAAAGCTTCCTGATAGCAGCAGACCAACTTGCTTTTAGGTGGTGGTTCAACCCTGATTCAGGCTACTGGTAAACTAAAATATGCTAGAACATTTCATGATCTAGTCAATGTATTTATATATAAAATTTTTGCTAAGTTCAAGTCCGGTAAGTGAACACGAAGTTATATTTAATCGTTATCAGGAGACATCAATAAACCATGGAGTTCAAGCAAGTTGAATCTGACGTTTACTACCAAACAGATGGAAAGTACACTAAGCACTGTCAAATTACCTCCATGTTGGTCCTAATTTATAAGCCATATTTCTAACAAGTGTGAATTTACAACATTCATATCAAATGAATTGAATAACAGCCTGGAGCTTAAATCAGGTTAAGAGTTGGTATTTTGTAGGGGCCGCAGTGATATTAAAATGGTGAGGCCATCAGCATCATAAAAGCCTTTCCACACTATGGGTCATTCCCGATGGACAAATAATAATACCAGATCCCAATAGGTAGTGAGAATGTGGTTGATGACGTCAGAAGCAGGAAAATCACAGGCAAGGCCCTGGCAACAACAAGTGTTTCCAAATGGAGTGTAACCTACAATCTCTCCTTGTTCAAATGGCAAAGACTGGCGGGTAAAGAGAACACAGTAGACATCAATAACATATGATAATTTCCCAAAGATAATAATCACTCCGAGTTAAACAAATTACAATGTAAAGTCCATTTGGGCCACGTGTCCCCTTGCATACATTAAGATATTGTTTTTATAAAATAACCTTAACAACAATGCAAAAGATGTAATTATTTCTGCCAACCTTACTTCTATAAAACTTTATGTTAAAAAACCTTACAATATATTCAATTTTTCTAACTGGTACTCTGATATAAGGGTATCTTTATATTCCTTTTAATATATATTTACAAACAACGATTAAACGTAATTAGAGTAATAAATCAAACCAATAGAGATAAGGACACAAACACAAACACCTCTAGGCTACAAATAATGAAAAACTAAACAAATTCTTCAAACTCCTAAAGTTAACAACAGGAGAAAATTGCTTGAGAATCCTGAATTATGGGCATATTTTGGGCGCATGAGAGAGAGAGAGAGAGAGAGAGAGAGAGAGAGAGAGAGAGAGAGAGAGAACGAGCAAAATCCTGCGAATCTGCCTAGAATTGAATTATCTTTTAATGAGAAGTAATCAACCGCATTAGTTTATACACATTTCCAAAACCTTCCTTGAACTATCATCTCGTTTGTACTCTCTTAATACAGGTCACCAACAGTGCGGAAATAAAGGTCACCAAAAACACCATAATTTGAGGGTGTAAACTTTGTCCATACTAGCCCCTGCCTTGCTTGAGTTTACTAGTCGAGACAATTTATACCTGTTCATGCATGCCCGTCGTTTCCTTACTTCTGACGTTCCCTTTGTACCTGCCACCATGGCCACCGCTCTCTGCCACTCGCACTCCTAGTTTCTGGTGTTATCGGATCTGGTATCACTGTATGCCTGTCGTGCATGCCCTATAGTGTGGACAGGCCTTAAGACCACCACTAAGTCAGCACTACAAAAGAAGCATACAATAAGATTTTTCTAAATACTAAGGATCCTTTAAGTTGTGGGTATCAATGTATGGCCATCAACTATCGAGACACAATTTAACATGGTGTGAAAAGTAGTTTAAGCTAATAGTTTCTAAACTGATGAAACTGTCATAATGGTTGACACTCCCATCCCTCTAGTCCACGTCCTCACCCTCTCCCCATATTTAGGTGGCATACATTTAGAAAAAAATATTGATTGTAACTAAGCTACTGATATGAGTTACTTCCTGAATTTTGAATAGAATCGTGTGCTATTAGAAAGGTGAAATATTTTTTTTCCATTACATGTCACGTTTACTAAATTAGGAGCCCATTGCATGTTGCTATCAGGCCAACCATAATTATCCCAATTGGCAAAAACTTTGCACAAGACTATCAAAATCTATAGTTTAATAAATGCCATACGCTGGATATGCCATTTCTGTAAAGGGTGAAATTTCCTAGGGAGACAAGTTGTAAAAGTTTTTTTTTTTTTTTTTTTTTTTTTTGGCTGAGGCAAGTTTTTCAAGTAGGGTTTCGCTCATGTTTTATTAGTGTAAATAGAATTTTGTAGCTTTTCACAAATAAGCTAATTGAGTACATTATAAACTATATTCAGGGTTTTTTTTTTGTTTTTTTTTTGGAAATTAATGACATAGACACTTATATATAACCATATGCCAGATTTAGGAATATGCAGATTTCACACAAAATGTTTTAATACAAGACTATAAGGAAAACTCGAAGAGTTGCCATTCAACCGGTGAGGATTGGCAAACTTATGGGTGATTGATCTGGGCTGGATACTAGTTTGTTGTTCAACGTGATTTTATACTAGTGATTTTGGGTATCTGCCATTGAAAGCTTATGATTTGGAAGGCTTGGGTAAACTTATTACACAATCCAACCTATAAAGGAAAAAATATTTTTCTTTATTTTATGCTAAATAATATTGTATTTCCATTTTTATTTGCATGGCCTTAATATTAAAGCTTAATTCTCTTCTTCAACTACTATACCCTCGTTAAAGCATTATGTAAAAAAAAAAAAAAAATGGCTCGAAACATGTCACTAGAATTAACCCTCCAGTGCTCCAATGACGCATTTATATGACAATATTATTAGTACATCATATAATACCTATTTAATGGAAAATTTGCCTTGAATTTTAAGTCAACCCAAGAGAACGAGACTTGCCTTTTTTTTCTAACACGGAATGCAAAATGTAAATCGATAATAGTAATGCATGCGCTGAAGGCCTCTATCTATCATTTGGTTCATCTCGTTTTTTATCATTCTCAAAAAATATAATTTTCTAGATATTTACGGCATTTACTCAGTGCTGTTGCATTTTTGTTAATATAAAATTTTTTTAAATGTGTACCTAATACTCTTGAATACCGTGTGAAAGTATATTATAATAAGAAAAAAACCTAAAAAGAAGAAAAAAGTGACGGAAAAAATCATACACAACAAATTTCATTGGCTATTATTAGATGAAGACAGGGGAAGGGATATGTAACGTTTTATATGTTCACCGCTTTGCCAAGTACGTTTACAAAGGTGAAATTTTAAAAGATTATTAGAATGAGTAATGCTCATGTTCGTACGCCATTGGAAATTATTATTATTATTATTTTTTTTTTTTTTGCATTTATCACGGTATATGAAAAATTATAAATATGAATGAGTATATATATATATATATATATATATATATATATATATATATATATATATATATATATATATATATATATATATATATATATAT
>NC_090733.1:51961493-51976493 GCF_036898095.1 Palaemon carinicauda
TTCATATGAAATGCATCATGTAAAAAAAAAAAAAATTGAAAATAAGAAAAGTTAGCAGTAGCAAAATTATATCCATTGGAACAAATGTTCATACTGTATTTTAGCCTATGAATTAAGTATTGAAATTATCAACTAGTACTAGATAAAGCAATTGATACCTGTGTTGCTTCGTACCTAAATATCTTCAGCCTGCATGAGAGTGATGATCAATTAGAAAAGTTATCTTCACACAATCTATTATAATCGACAATAATGATAACAAAAATGATAATGAACATGAACAGGCATAAAACTAATCCATATACATAGATCAACAAAAGCAAGAAAAATAGTTTTTTGGATGCTCCCGAATATGGCATAATAAATTAGAGGCTGATAAGAAACGGCATTATCAATAATAGAAAAGAGGAGAATAACGTAATGTGTCCAAACAGTGTAACTGAATACAAGCACACACATACAATAATAAAAAAAGAAAATGGCACTATCGTATTGAACAAATCAAAATAAAGCTGGCGATATACAATTCACAATCATCTTGTCACACATCATAAGCAGTTCCCAAGAATCCCCGATAGCATTCGAGTGTGCACTGATATTTTCCCATTGGTTGACCCTTAATTTTCCATTTATTTCTGTATTTTCCCTTAAGTTATCAAATTCCCCCTTTTTCTACCTTCTTTGGGATTCTAATGAACGTATATAACTGGAAGTAACTTCAAAACGAATATTTGATACAATATTTCGAAAGGAGGTTTATAAGAGTTAGCATGCAAAATAGCAAATTGATTATTATAAAATAAAAACTTGCAATTTAGCATTCCCTTATACTAGAGGTATACGAGTCTTAAAAACGCTTATAGGTATACATACACGCGCGCACACTATATATATATATATATATATATATATTTAGACAAATAGATATATTGATATATATATACATATATATATATATATATATACACACACATATATATATATATATATACACACATATATATATATATGTATAGAGAGAGAGAGAGAGAGAGAGAGAGAGAGAGATAGATATATATATAGACAGCTAGATAGATATACAGTATATATATATATATATATATATATATTTATATATATGCATATAAATATCGATAAATAGATAGATATACAGAAGTATTGTATATACAAGGTATATATATATATATATATATATACATATATATATAAATATATATATGTGTGAGTGTGTGCGTGTGCATATATATATATATAAATATATATATATATATATATATACATATATATATATATATATGTGTGTGTGTGCGTGTGCATATATATATATATATATATATTATATATATATATATATGTGTGTGTGTGTGTGCGTGTGCATATATATATATATATATATGTATATATATAAATATATATATATATGTGTGTGTGCGTCTGCATATATATATATATATATATATGTGAATATATATAAAGATATATATATATATATATATATGTACACATATATATATGTAAATATATAAATATATATATATATATATATGTATACATATATGTATATATATATATATATATGTATATATAATATATATATATATATATATACTATAATATATATATATATATATATGTATATATATATATATATATATATGTATATAATTTAAATATATAATATATATATATATATAGTGTTGTGTGTGTGTGTGTGTGTGTGTTACGACGCTTGTCAGGCCGTGGTGCAAGTTCTTATTGCACGATAAGAGGAGGTCAGTGTTGACAGAAATATTCAGCAGTAAAAATGGTCAGCGGAAACGAAAAGACTTGGGAAACTTAACACTATTTATAACAACAATTTTTAGAACAGTCAACCTTGTGACTACCTAACAATTGGAATTAACAACTTACAACTAACTATTAAAACTAACACTTAACAAATAACAATTAACAATTAACAAATAACCATTAACCAAATCCCCCAACGGGAAACACCACACTCTCAACTAGAGAGAGTCTAACATTTAATTATTTAACAAATTCCCCAACGGGAAACACCACACTCTCAACGAGGAGAGAGTGTAATAACTTATTAACTGAAAACACACAAAATACAAAGTATATACATATTCTCACACTCTTTGGGGCTGGATGAAATCACCACCTGCTCCAACCCAAAGTAGCGACTCCAATTACACTCAGCTACCGTAGGGAATGCAGCTTAGCAGGACTCCTCATCATAGGGAGGGAAATAGAGTCCCAGCCCCCAAAAAGGTAAACAATCTCTCCTACCTGGCAACTGCCTCCCTACATGACACCACGAGCTCCAAAGCTACTGCAAACTGACTATGTCGAGGATGATGAAGTGACAGTGGTGTCTCTCCCTCGTCCACCTTGAAGCCGGGGATTCCTACGTCGGTGCTGCGGACTGCAGAGAGAACACGCAGGATTTGAAATCACCACAGGTGGCAGAAATGCACCTGCTAAAAGCCATCGAACGTTGGTGTCGCAATCCTCGGAAAAGCGCTCATAAGCCAGCTGCTGAAGTAGGTCCGGGTAACCTCAAGCTTGAACTGTCCTTTAGCAATCGAGTTCCTCGCATGTGAACACAGGTGTCTCTTCTCAACAAGGTCTCAAAAAACAGAGAAAAAATAAATGTTAAACTAGACACTTATAAATCTTTAAGCGAATGGGGAGGAGGTTAAAGCATCACGTTCAAATGAAGAAAAAAATTAAATTTACAACTAAACCCATATAAACTAAAGCTTAAACTAATTTTAACATAAAACAAAAATGCAATAACAAGGCCTGACGAAAACAAAACCAAAAAATTACGTTAAAACATAATACCTTCCTCCCTGAAGAAAAAAAAAAATTGTAAACAGAAAAATTAATATTTTTTTTTTATATACAAATGGAAATGCACATCTAAAATAAGAACAATAAGTATAAAGAATAGAAATCAAAAGCTTTATATAGCTTACCATTAATTTTAAAGTTGCAATATTACCGTAGTTAGTCAAAAATCTCCTATTGTATGGAAACAAATCTACCTAACTAAACTTAAATAAACTTAATGTTACGCCTACAGACATAACCTTAATCTGCAATACACCGGTTTTATAGTCCCAAAAAGTTATATATATATATTATTATACAATCAAAAAGGTCTATTGGGGACAAATATATAATTAATTTAGGGGAACCTTTATAAAACACTACAGTGTATACCACTCAAGAAACCTCCTAAACTTTATCTACAAAGCTAAAAAATGTTTGATACAACCTCAAAGGAGAAACGAGCAAGGTGGTATATGAGAAGGATCAGGCAAGCACACTAAATTCTAGAAATGGTATCAGGAATTTTGGTGTCAGTCCCTTTAATATGTTTTATAAACAAATTGAATTCCTGCAGAAAAAGGGCCCAGCGCAAAATCCTCTGGTTTGCTCCCTTCATCCGCTTAATGAAAACCAGATGATTGTGATCCGTCCATATCTCAACCGGGAAAGAAAAATTAGTCATGTACGACTTAAATAGTTAAGAGCGCGGACCAAAGAAAGAGCTTCCTTTTTTATAGTGGAGTAACGTTTTTCTGCTGCCAGAAGCTTTTTTAATATAGAAAGACACAGTATGAACACCGTCCTCCTTTCTCTGAAAAAGGACACCTCCAATGCCGACGTCACTGGCATCTACTGCTATAATTAAAGGCTTTTGAAAATCTGGGGAAATCAAAATTGGGGTTAGTAATAATACTGATTTAAGTTTATTAAAAGATTCTTCACACTGATCCGACCACCAAAACCTTTTTCCTTTTTTCTAATAAACTCGTAAGAGGCTGAGCAGGATCAGAGTAATTACGCACAAATCTGCGGTAAATAACCCGTCATGCCCAGCACTCTTCTTACCTCTCTAATATTAACAGGCCTTTTCAATTTTATAATTGCCTCGAGGTTAGCTTGTTTTGGAGCCACCTGACCTAATCCAACCTTATGACCCAAATAACAACGCTTGGCCTGGCCCAATGCATACTTAGCCAAATTAAAAACTAACACGGAAGGACCTAAGGGCTTCGAAACCTTACGTAACCTTAACATGTGTGTATCCCAGTCATTACTATATACTACCAAGTCATCAATATAAATTTCCACTCCTCCCAAACCACAAATTACCCCTATTCATGAGCCTTTGTAAAAGTACATGCAGCAATTTTCCATCCAAAACGCATAACCTTACACTCATATAGGCCAAAACGGAGTGACAAATGCAGATATTTCACGAGCTCGGTCGGACACTGGAACCTGCCAATAACCCTTAAAAGATCCAGCTTAGTAATAAATTTGGCAGAACCAATCCGATCCAGACAATCATCAATACGAGGGAGAGGAAAAAGAATCAGTTTTCTTATTGGCATTCACTTAACGGTAGTCCACACACACGGAAACTTACCGTCGGCATTCTTTACTAATACAATAGGAGAACTCCAGGGACTTACAGATGGTTGAATAAGGTTATGTTTCAACATATACTCTATCTCCTTACTGACCAAATCCCATTTTACTTGGTTCAGCCAGTAAGGACTCTGCTTCACAGGGGAAGCATCACCTATATCAACGTCATGACTTAAAATATTTGCCCTACCTGGAGCATCCAGAAAAAAAGATCTGAAAAGGAATAAATCAAATTAAGCACATCTTCCAGTTTGTTAACATCTAAATGATCTAAACTACTTTTTAATATCTCGATATTTTGCATATTTGCACCCAATGGATCCGAAGGAAACTGACACCCTAACTCATCAGAATCCTCAGGGAGACACATCCAATACCACAGACACAGGCTCGGACACAATCGCTAATGGATAACCTTGCTTACCAATATAAGGTTTCAGACGATTAACATGAAATATTCTACATTTACAGCTTGAACCGGGAGCTTCAATTTCATAGTTAACCTCTGACATTTTCCTCAAAACCCTCCAATGGCCCTTATATCTTGGTTCTAGAAAACTATCCCGGTCCATCCTCAGCACAAAAACCAACTCCCCAGGTTCAAATGAATGTATCTTTACCTTTTTGTCAAGTTGTTTTTCATTACTGACTGAGATCGGTCCAAATTTTCCCAGGCAACTTCAAGGCACTAACCATTCTCCCTTCAAGTCTTCCACAAACCTTTTAACATTTCTTTCCTCCTTTTAGTTGGATTTGAGCATTTCAAAAACAATTTCCAATTGTCCATGAACCTTGTGCCTAAATACCAACTCGAAACGAGCTACACCAGTTGAAGCGTAAGGGTGATTCCTGATAGCAAAGAGGGCAAAATAGAGGGCTTTTTCCCAGTCTCTATCATGATCATAACAATGTTTCTTCAGGACAGACTTGAAGGTTTGGTGGAACCTTTCCACCACCCTTTAAGTCTCCGAGTGATAAGGTATGCTGGTAACATGCTAAATGGCCAGTTCATCACACTTACCCCTAAATATCTTACTCATGAAATTCGTCCCGCATTTGGTCTGAATTACACGAGGGAGGACCATACCTGGAAAAGAAAAAAACATTAATTTTTCAAAGACCTACCACATCAATTGCTAACTCAGAAAATGGGTCACCTATAGCAGGTATGGGATGCAACGGGGCTTTGGGGATCCCTTGTTTTGGTTTACCTATAACCTGACAAGTCCTCACACTCTCTGATAAACTGCTTCACACTCAATTTAATTCCAGGCCACCAAAAATACCTAGCCAGGCTATGAAAAGTTTTTAACACACACAAATGACCTGAAAAAAAAGAGATTAGTATGACCTAACTCCAAAACAGGAATTTCTGTATTGAGAAGGTACCACAATCTGTTCCACCCGACCAGTTTTATTCAAATTATCAGATGCGGGATAACTAAACCTATATAATAAGACCTTTACAACTCAAACCTAGGTTTAGTCAGAGTCTCAACATCGCCCAAATCAAAATTAAATTCATCTTTTTGAGCTTTAATAAAAACACCTCTTTCCCAATCAAGTTTCATATTAACTACATCACTACAACTACTTCTCTACTGGCCAGGGACTTAAAACATCTAACTCTACACTACTTAACATTAAACCATCATCACTCTCCACATCAAGGTAAATTAGCAGCTTTTGCTGCGGACCGAGTCTTACAGCCACGGGACTAGCATTTACTGATAAATAGAGGGAAAAGATCCCGTCCTTCCCTATCCAGCATACCATTTCCCAGGATACCATCAATACCCGGCAGTAGACTATCCACCACAGCTAACTCAGTGACGCGATCATATCTTGGAAAAGACATGCGAACATTAACTAAAAGACTGGACACAAACTGAATCTGGAAAACCTCCCAATAATACGAAATTTCCAGTATATTTTTCAAAACCATTTAGATCCCTCTTTAGGACTAATGACCAGGCAGAACCAGTGTCCCTAAAAAACTTCACCTGGACAAACGAGAGTCAAAAAATCAACTTTCCAGGCCTCACATATTTGTCCTACTTGATTCACGATTGGGGTTTGGGAGTATTAGGCTTACTACTATTTACTAAACTACTCCTATCTACTATAGGTCTGTCTACAGGACTACTGCTACTAACCTCTAACTTATCATTAACCAAGGCTACAGGACTTTGATTAGTGCACTGTAAGTACATCCTACGAGCATTACACTAGTTTTGAAAATGGCCAGGTTTCTAGCTCCAAAAACAGCTTCCTTCACGGCCTAAGCTTCTATTTACATTATACCTGTTATTTCTGCCACCTGGGAAGTCTTTTATTAGCAAAACTTTAGGGGAAGGAGGACCTCCTTAGATTCTATCCCTAAGTAGGGATATGGGGAGTCGACGAGGATGTTTCCCCTCTCCTACCACTATTAGGGGAGGAAGATGTTTGATTATTTAAAGTCTTATACGAAAAACTACCACTACCTGAACGGTGAGTCAATAAAAATTCATCCGCTAACTGAGCGGCACTACTTAACTTTACACTTTCTACCTCCTCCAGATGAACTCTCAACTCCCTGCTACAGGCATTCTTAAACTCCTCAAGGAGCAACAGTTCACTTAACACAGCGAAAGGGACTATCTGACGACTTTTCAGCCAGTCGTCGAACTGTTCCTCCTTGATGTGCCCAAACTTCACAAAAGACTGTGCAGGGTGTTTCATATAGTTGCGAAACCGGAGGCGATAGGCCCTCAGGGACCAAGTCAAAAGACTTTAAAATTAAAGCTTTTAGCTTCTGGTAATCCCAAGCTGCTCCCTCCTCCAAGGCATTATACACCTGCATTGCCTTGCCCACTAGCCCTACACTGTATTAATTCAGTCCATATATCTGCGGGCCAAGACAATCGGGAGGCCACACGCCCAAATGCCTTAAGGAACTCAGACATCCTTTTCGTCAAACACTGACACCAATTTTAGTTCAGCACCTAAATTAAACCGATCTTGGAAGGTATTTATCAAATTGGCCCCCTACAACCTAGCCATCCTTATATTTAATTTCGCCATCTCCAGCCTATGACACCTTACCCGCTCGTTCTCCTCAAACTCCATTTTTCGCAACTCTATGTATTTGCAAATAAGGTTGTATTCCTTCTCCACCTTGGAGTCACCCAATGCATTAACAGGGGCCAAAGATTTGAAGGGTACATAATCAGGGGGGCGGCCAAGAACGGATTAGAGGACACATTACCCGGACCCTGGGGAAAATTTGCTGGACCCTCGTAAATGGTACCTACGACAGGAGGATCCTCAAACCGAGTTAGACCAGCCCTCATACTTACTTTGTCCTCTTCTAAACCCTCACTCAATCTCTCCTCACTATCACCCAATTACCTCACTCTCACTTTCTGAATGCTCAGCTTCAGCTAACTCTTGTTTTATTTTATCCCTAACTACTACCAATATCTCTGGCTCTGGTGTCCTTCGTCTTCGGCGGAACGCCCAACCACTTAGCATACTCAACTAACTGTTTCTTACCTAGCAGGGGAAAATACTTAAATCAATTAACTGACCCCAAAAACTCAGCTGGATCAATATCAAATTCCTCCATTGCGAAAATAAATAAATAAATAAATAAATAAATTCAGGGGAAGAAAGGCAACACTAATACGAAAAAATTAATATTGAAGAGTCCACCCGAGGTGTCGCTCCACCGACCAAAATACCGGATGCTCTGAGCTCTCTATCCTGTCACGGTCGCCAAATATGTTACGACTCTTGTAGGGCCATGGTGCAAGTTATTTATTGCACGATAGAAATACCCAGCTGTAAATTGGTCAGTGGAAACGAAAACACTTTGGTAAACTTAACAATATTTGGATAACAACAAAATTTAGAACAGACAGCCTTGTGACTACCTAACAATCAGAATTAATAATTAACAACTAACAATTAACACCTAACAATTAACAACTAACAATTAACAATCAATTGTCAATCCCCCAACGGGAAAAACCACACTCTTAACGAGAGAGAGTCAAACATTTAAATAATTAACCACACACACAAGAAAAAATATGAAAATATGTATTCTAACACTCTTTGGGGCTGAATAAAAATCATACCATGCTCCAACCAAGGTAGCGACTTCACTAACACTCAGCTATTGTATGGAGTGCAGCTCAGCAGGACTCCTCTTCAAAGGGAAGGAAATGGGAAGTCCCAACCCAAAGAGAAGTTAAACAATATCTCCTACCTAGCAAATGCCTCCCTACATGCCACCTCGAGCTCCAAAGCTCCCGCCACTGCCTATGTTGAGGATGCGTTGACGGCGGTGTCTCTCCCGCGTCCACCTTGAAGCCCGGATTCCTACGTCGGCGCTGCGGACCACAAAAGAAAACACACAGGAACTGAAAAATCACCGCAGGTGGCAGAAATGCACCTGCTAAAAGCCGTCAAACATTGGTGTCGTAATCCTCAGAAAGCTAACATAGGCCAGCTTGCTGCAGATGTAGAAATAGTTGATTGGAGAATGACAATTGCATTCAGGGGAAAATAGTCGAATTGACTATTTAGTTCGTTCTACTTTTTGTTCTTATTTTTGGTTGTTTGTTTATGGACGGAAAGTTAACTGAATGATTGCCATTTGTTAATATTAAATGTAAATTTTTTACTTTCCCCTTTTTGTATTCTAATTGAATTAATTAATTTAATGTTAAATATATTCCTTATAAGGAAACAGTTTTGTTTTCCCGTCTTTATTTTTTCAACGGTTGTTCGAGAGTTTCGGACAAGGGAAAAGAAAACGGAGTTTTAGTCTGACTTGGAGTTACTCTCTGCAGAATTACAGTACCGGCCGGGTCTTTGGAACGAGTGTTATTTCTGCCTTTAAAAAGTGAACTCAAAAATTTGAAAAAACCAAGACCTCCGTTCCTGGAATTTAGAGCAGGTAAGTTGAAAAAATAAAGACTTGATTAGTCATTGATTTGAGTTAGATCATTTTAACACAGTAGGTCTGGAGAGCGTCGAGCTCGAAACTGTGTCTTCAAACAATTAAATTCCTTGCACGTAGACACAGGTGTTCTCTTCTCACCAAGGACTCAAAAACCACAGAAAAGAAACAGGCGTTAAACTAGACACTTATAAGTCTTTAAGCGAGCGGGGAGGAGGTTAAAGCAGCACTTCAAAAGGAAAAAAAAAATTTACAATTGAATCCTTATTAATTAATTCTTATGCTGATTTTACATAAAAACGAAAATGCAGTAACAGGGACTGACGTAAACAAAAGCAAAAATCACGTTAATACATAATAATAATAATAATAATAATAATAATAATAATAATAATAATATAATAATAAACACACACACACCACACACACTCACACACACACACACATATATATAATATTATATATATGTGTGGTGTGTGTGGGTGTGTGTGTGTATGTGTATATATAAATATATATATATATATATATGCGTGTGTGTGTAATACGCACACACACACACACAACACACACACACACATATATATATATATATATATAAATATGTATATATATATATATATATATATGTATGTATATATATTATATATATATATATTTATATATATATATATATATATATATATAATGATTTCCCGTTAAAAAGGGAAAATAATGCCCTTTAAGTTTTGAAACTAAATGTTACTAACATGGTTTAATTTTCAAAAGTGTGGTATATTATCAATAATATCCCTAACAGTTTCATAATAGCCTACGTTTTCAATACAAATCGTCATTTTTGCTTCTATATACTCCGTAATAATTGATGTTCGTGGAATATTATAATATACAAAACGAGTGATGTCACTCAACGCCTTTTACTAACTGCATCGTTGTGTAGCTGCATTCACAAGGATCTCAAATACAGGTATTTATAACCACTTTTCATGATAGAAATAAAATTAATAACTTATTGTAATTATATTCAAGAAGATTATTTTATTAACCCAAACATCAAAATAATTTAGCTCTATACTATCAAACGTAAAATTTTTGTAACTATATCTCATTGTTACACTAACCTAACCTTTTTGATGAATAAGAATTTAAAACATTTGCAATGTATTTTTTTTTTTCTTAATTTGTAAGTCATCAGCTATAAATACGTCAATAAAACAGTGTACTTTTGACGTTTCAAAAGAAGGTATGTAAAATATTTCTGAAATAAATTACCGAGAACATTTTGTAAGTATTCCGAACTTAATTAATGTATAATTGCCATTACAGCGTACTTTAACGCCCATTGAATGCCTATTATATCAGACGCTTCAAAGGATGAAGTTGTATATGATATCTTTTCTTACATTCAGTGACAACCGCAGGGCTTTATTTTACGACATATTTGAATATATAACTTAGGTAGCACTATTGTATAAAGTAAGTAATGGCTATTAATAGTTGTACTCTGCCTGCTGGTTGCAGGATTCTTTACCAACTGGGTATGATTACCATATTTGCAAGTATCAAGTCGTGGAGCAAGGATACGACACGGACTTCAGAATAGCTATTTGCACCGAAGAAAATGCTAGACGTTGGATCAACCACTACCAACAGATTAGAATAATAACTCTTCGAGTATCAGCAACAAAACCTACCAATGGTTGGGACAACCTTTTCAAAATCTTTTATCGATGTCAGCGCAAGACATTACCACTTTCATTGACAGCCAATCAGAAAACTTCATCCAAGAACACGAACTTTTCAGCACAACTTGATTTGACTGTTAAAAGAATACCTCGAAAATTTCTTTAGTAAGTTTCACTAATTAGTAAATAGGAAGGCTTGGGTAGGGATTACTCATGTACCTGTGTAGTAGGAAAATCCAGTTATAAGACGTCAGGTCAGATTACCCTAGGTCATCTCAGAGTAACCCAGGTAGAAGGTGTCAGGTCAGGTCAGGCTAGATCTTCGCAGGTCCACTCAGGTAATATCCCCTATAACAAGAATTCACATTCAATTACTAAAGATCAGGAGTATGATAACATTGTGGAAACCCTTCAAGTAATGTTTTAGTCACCTTACTTAAATACTGATATTGACTTTTTAGAGAGAGTAAAAAGAATGACAAAAATAAAAATCAGTAATGACAGGAATATATCATATGAGGATTGATTAAAGTGACTTTACTTAGACTCATTGGAAAGACGACAAAACCGAGGAAACATTAATTGGGTATCCAAATGGTTCAAGAGCATTATCAAGGGCGGTATAAGCATAATTTTTAAAATAAATTACCAACAGTGAACTACTGTAGAGGCAACGGATGGGAATTATAAATTTGGTTATAGGAGAGACATAGGTAAAACGGGTTTGGTAATAGATTAGTGGATACCTGGAATAGTCTCCGTAATAGCGTACTTAGTGCAAATATTACTACCATTACTAGCTAAAATACAACCTTAATTGGAAAAGCAGGATGTTATAAACACAAGGGCTCCAACAGGGAAAAATAAGTAACACGGTGAGGAAAGGAAATAAACGCATTTTATGAGTATTAAAGAATAAATATAAAATATCTAACGATCACGATGAAACTTAAAATAGAAATGTCATATATAAACTATGAGAGAAACTTGGCACAGCTGGAATAAAACTTCTAAAATACTATATAGTATTGAGCCTCGTGATGGAGAAGGCCTGACTATTAGATGGAACTGCATGCCTAATATTTCGAACATGATGGTACAGTATAAGAAGATTTCAATACAAAGGATGACCGGAATAGTGAAAAACTTTATACAACATCCCCAAAAAACTAATTGAACGAAAATACCAAAGATAAATATCCAGATCAAGAATAGGAAATTAAATAGACCGCAAGTTTTTGTCCAAGGAAGTAAGCTGAGATTCAGCAGTTGAAGACCAGAAAAGAAAAAGAAAGTAAAATGAAAGAAATAAAACATTTCTACCAATTGCTACCAAAAATCTTAAAAGACTTTCTCAGTAGGCTACATTTTTGTGTAATTGAAAAAAAGACAGACGATGTGTTTCTCAAAGGTAAATTTTCAATCATGAATCACACCTAAAATTTTGAAGGAGCTGTATATAGTTAAAAGAAATATTATCAATGCTGAGATCCGGATGTCAAGAACCCAATTCTCCTCGACCTACTTACAGTCATACTTTGAGTATTTTTAGAATTCAACTTCATGCCCCATTTTTGGCACCATCCACTGATTTTCGCTAGATCTCTATTAATGGATTCAGCAACCCAATATCTACATTCAAGAGATGGAATTGAGGCAAATAGTATAGAATCAGCTGCATATGCAACGACCTTGCTTTTAAGAAAAAAAAACATATATAATCTATATCTAGTATGAAAAGTAATGTACTTAATTTTGATTACAACATCAATTTCTTTGGCATATTACTTTTAATTTTCATTTAACTGAAATCTATAACTTTTCTATTCTACAGCCAAAAATGAAGACCTTGACCTGCCGACTTATCCATATGATCAATAGTGCAGATACCCTTAAGCATCGAGACGTTAGTGAGAAGATCATAGAGCTATATGCCAAAGACCATCTGCACTGAATATACATAAGTTGGATACGTAACTACAGCATGAGAATGATTATGTTTATGGAGCTTCAGATCGTTCCAATTGTCCTGATATACAATTGTGTCAGAGGTAAGATTAATATATAGAAAATAAAAGACCTTAGTCATCTGTACATTGATATTAAAGTTGATAAAAATTGAGTTCAGTTATTTTTAATTAAAATCCATTTTTTATTTTAAGTTCAGTTATTTCAATTTACGTATGTAAATGTGTACTGTGAAAAAGTTTTAAGTAAAATAAAAAAAAGAATACAATATGTTATTTTCATCTATTTGCTAATAAATACTCCTATTCTATGTCAGGCTATACAGGAAGATATTTGACAAAGCCTATGGTCCTCCTAATGGGCAGGAGATGCAGCAAGATTTGGAATCAGCCATAGAAAGTTACAATAGTGAGCCAGGAGAGGTTTCTGGTAAAATAAAAGACAAAAATGGTAAGATTGCAATTGTTCTTTGTACACTGCTAATGAAATGTGTGGACCAGTATCATGACTAAAGAGGGGAACTTGTGTTTATTGATGCATCAGGAGGTCTGGATAGATACGATTGTTGAATCTTTATGATGTTGACCCACAGTTGCCTCTTGGATGTCTCATTGTCACATGTGAGTCATGGGACTGCATAACTCACGCTTTAGAGCTCTATTTAGAGATTATACCGAAAGATGTATTATACCGAAAGACTGGACCTTTGGTGTTCTTATCTGATGACATTGAGGCAGAAAGGCAGAGTCTTCATAATGTCTTTCCTGAGGCTACATTGATTCTGTGTTTTTCACTTGCTTCAGGGGAGTTTGGAGGTTCCTGTGGGAAGGGAAGAACAATATCAGAAAGGATCATCGTCCTCATTTGCTTTTACTTTTGAAGAAAAGGACATTCGCCGATAGTGCTCAAGCTCTTGACGAGGTTTATGCTGAGCTACAGGCTAATAGCATAACATGCCTGTACCCAAACTATTTGGTCCACTGAAACAAGCTGCATGACCATCGTCATGCATGGGCTGTGTATTACCAGCATGACTTGTTTGTCCATTGGAACAATACCAATAATTATGCAGAAGCAGCCATGAGGATTCTCAAAGATCAAATTTTTCAACGTATCCGTGCATAAAATATTGTGCAATTACTAGAATTCTTGGTCACACCACTAACATTTTATTATGAACGCTGTCTGACAGACCATGCCAATGGGCATGTGGATGTCACTATTTCCAAGAGATTTTTCCCAGGAGGATCATCAATCCAAAAAGATAGCATCACGAAGATTGATGCCCACATTTATGAAGTGAAAAGCCAATCAGAATTGAAATATTACAGTATGTTATGTTGTTACTTCAATATCGACTTGCACATGCATGACTGTGAGGAATGCTGCCCATAAAAGTACCATTAAACTATTGTAAAACATTTAACATTTTGGTGAATCATCACTGAATATTCATCCCCTGAGGAATCTACGCCAACGTGAACACATACTTTTCCTTGCTACTGGACAAAAGAATGTTCGTCCAGGATGGTTCACATCCCCGCCATTGCTGGAATGCCAATAGATGTGATACCAGACCACATGGACATCGGTGGCGATGCATTAAAATCCACAGAGTCTTCTGTTGAACCGATGACAAGTAGCAGAAGTTTTCCTTCTGAATCTCTGAATGCTCATAAATTACAGCAAAGTCAGTCCAATGAATGGAGCTGCAATCATCTTGATGTTGAGAAGGACGACACCACCAATGCTACTGCTGATGAACTTGCTTCACTGGGAGCTGCATTTCAAAATTGTACCAATTTTGTGAAAAAGCCCAGATAAATTCGCTGAACCCATTGAAATGTATACCAAACAGTTCAACTTTATACAAAAATGTCTGCTCATCCTTGTGCCCTACACACACACACACACACACATATATATATATATATATATATAAATATATAT
>NC_090733.1:51981493-51983993 GCF_036898095.1 Palaemon carinicauda
CGTGGGATGTGAAAGGCAGTGAATGAAATCAAACACCTGCCGGTGCATGGAAGCAGGAATCCAAGGTCGCGGTCTACCAGTACTGACATCACAGAGGAGGATGGTGATGGAGTCTTCAAGGAGGAAGTCTTCCCAACAGAGGAATGTGCAGAATGTCTTACATGCTTCATACTCTGGATCTTGTTGTTGGGCTTCAGCCAGGGCTTTGTAATCCAATCCCAGTTGAACGGCAGCCAACGCGTTTCTTGACTGGGCATTGGAAACTGGATTCATTTTCCCAGGGACGTATTGAAGGGTACAATTGTATTCGGTCATGGCGGAGAGATGACGCGTTGACGGGCGGACTAGGCGTCAGACTATAGAGTGAAGGTGTGCACCAGAGGCATGTGGTCTGTGCGAATGACGATGGGCGTACCCTCTAAGGAATGGTGAAAGTGATGAACAGCCAAGTGCACCGCCAACAATTCACGATTGAAGGTAGAATAACACAATTCTGCCTTGAACAGTTTTCTGCTGAAGAAGGCCAATGGGCGGGGGTGAGCCGTTGACCACCTGCTCGAGCACTGCACCAATTGCAACGTGGCTGGCATCGGTGGAGAGAAGGAGAGGGGCATGTGGGATAGGAAAAGTGAGAGCTGCAGCGGTTGATAGGGCCTTCTTTGCATTGAAGAAGGCCGCTTCTTAAAGGGGACCGCACTTCAGTTCCTTTGACTTGCCCTTGAGGGAGGTGTAGAGGGGAGAGAGTGGCGGTAATGGCTGGCAAATCATGGCCAAGAATTCCTGCAGAACTTTGACGGTCGAGGGTGCAGGGAAGTCCTGAACGGCTGCTATCTTCTCAGGGAGGGGATGGACTCCTTCAGGAGTGATGCGGTGCCCTAAGAACGACACTTTGTTGGCGCCAAAGGTAAACTTGTCGTACCGGACTTCAAGGCCGTTTTGTTGCAGGTGATCGAGCACGATGCGCAGGTGACGGAGGTGTTCCTCTTTTCAGGAGGAGAACACAAATATATCATCCACATAACCTATACAGAAGTGGAAGTCCCCCAAGATGCCATCCATGAGGCTATGAAACGTGGCCCCAGCATTATGAAGGACAAAACGTGAGTAATTGAAGGTGTATGTACCAAACAGAGTGGTGATGGCAGTCTTGGGGATGTCTTCTGTGTTCATAGGCACCTGATAGTACCCCTTCAGGAGGTCGAGCGTAAAGAAAACCTTCGCTTTGTGCAGGTAGGAGGTCACGTCGGCGATGTTTGGGAGAGGGTAGTGATCCGGTTCTGTTTGCATGTTCAGGCCCCTGTAATCCCTGCATGGACGGAGTGAGCCGTCTTTCTTCGGAACGAAGTGTAAGGTTGACGACCATGGGCTGGAGGCCTTTTGGAAAGGCCCATTTCCTCTATTTTGGCGAACGTCCGGTGCCAGACGTTTGAATTTTGCGAAGACTGGGGGTCCCGTCGTCTTGATATGGTGATAAATACCGTGCTTGGTAGGGGCCGTGGGCGTTTGGCGAAGTTCTAGACGGAAAACGTCTGGGTACGACGTGAGGAAGTGGGCGTAGGCATCCGTTGGTGTGCTGAGGTGGAGAGTGAGGTTGAAGGAGGCGGGTTGGAGAGGTGTCGACAAGTACGAGTCTGCGTTGACCAATCGTCGGTGGGCAACATCGACCAGAAGGTGGAATTGAGAGAGAAAATCCGCGCCAAGGATTCGCAATGTGACTTCTGCAACAAGAAACTTCCAATTATATATACCGTTTCTAAACGATAATGTGAGGTTATCGTAACCTTAGGTGGGTATCGCAGATCCGCTGGCAGCTAACATGTGGACGTCAGCAGACGTAGACAGACTACGTCGTGTCCTGAAGAGTTCCTTTGGCAAAAGAGAACAACAAGCACCCGTTTCTACCAAAAATCGTATGCCCGTTCCTGCATCATTTAAAAAGAAAAGATTAGAAACATGGGAGGCCACCGCCACGAGCGATGGCCTACTCACACGTTTTTTGGCCACTGACAATCCTTGGCTCATTTCTTCGTGGTTGCCCCGAATCTGAAGTGGTAGTAGCAAAACTGCGGCGGATGGAAGGTAGTAAGTGGCTGTAGAAGTCGTTGGTTGGGGCTCGAGCGAGTGGTGGTTGGTGAGTGGCTTGGTCGCCGCTTCGGCTCACCACAGGGTAAGCGTGTATGTCCTACGGCATTCACGTCAGCTTCGCTTGACATTGAATAGGCGTTCTCTTCGTTAGGAGTGGAGGCGTTGATGGAGGTCTGGAAGTGGCTGTCCATAATGGCGTCGGCTTTGGTCATCAAGTCCTTTATGGGTAAACTATCGACATCGGGTATGGTAGTGCGTACAGGTTTGGGTAAACGGCGTATCCAAAGGGCATGAAGTAGGTTCACCTCACGTGGAGAGCCGTCTGCGGCAGGTTGCAGGCGAGCGATACTGGTCATTTCCCTGAGGGCGAGAGAAGCCCTTTGGTCCCGCAACGGTTGTTGGGAGAGCTGAAAAT
>NC_090733.1:51986493-51993993 GCF_036898095.1 Palaemon carinicauda
AATTGACAGATTGGAATATCAGGGGAAAAAATCTTTATTTGGACATTTCGCTGGTGTTATATTCAAATGGGTAAACTAGTTATACAATAATATAACCTACTGTATAAAACATACAACAGCACACAAATGCAGCCTGGGCAACAAGTGTTCTTACTTTGCCAGATTTTGGTTATGACAGTGATTTTACTTGGCAAGTACTGCTTGGAAACACTACTTCATCTGATAGTTTAGGTATTAGAGAACAGTTTGGTATAGGAATGCTCTATAAAAATCATGACGATTATAAATTTATGACGATTGATTTATGGATAACAGCAGTGTAAAAATGGGTCACCCTAACCTGCCCCATATCATTTAGATAACAGAACTATCCCCCAGGCGCAGTAGTTAAAATTTCATTGTCTTAATTAATGTACAACTTTTGTGCTTGGAAAAGTGGAATATTAATCTGTGTGTTGAATTGAAGTGTGAAATCAAATTGACCACCGAAAGCTATCACGAACGTTCACGCTACAGATTTCCCTAATGGCTAAAAACGAGTTTTGAGTTCCAGTGAGAGAGAGAGAGAGAGAGAGAGAGAGAGAGAGAGAGAGAGAGCTATCAATTTCTCCATAAATAAAATTTCACCATTTATCAATAAATAATTTATTAATTATTCTAATTATTTTAGTTTTATAACTGTCACTAAGACACTTGTTATAGATGTTGTTGTTAAAGTCGAGTTAGAAATACAAATTGCTACAAACACAAGGTCCTTGGTTATAAAAACATCCCAGTCAGAAAGTTTTAAAAAGACATTCAACAAAGAAAAGCAAAGAGAAACAAAAGAGATAAACCATAAAATGTGAATAATGTAACCTAATAAAAAAAATTTTCACCAACTTTGAACTTTAGAAATTCCAGCGATTCGGTTGCATAATAAGAATGATGACTCCACCAATTTGACAACTGCAAGAATAAAGCTTTTAGAATATTGTGTGGTATTTATATTTACATAAAGAAACAAATAATTGATAGAAATAACTGCACATCTAGTACCACGAGGTGAATGGTATAATCTGAGATCTGAATGCAAGGGTGATCAGAATTATGAAAATCCTGAATTGACTGAACATAGGTAAAAAAGATAAATATCAAGTTCAGGGGATATACCTCGAGATATTTTGACAATTATCTATTTATATACAGCATATTATATTCTCCCCTTTTGTACGCTACATACTTTTCTAGACTCTCCTACCATGAATTACTTTCCGGGCCATTTCCTCTACTGTATATTGTTTTGTTCTTTTTCATCCAACAGGGACTGATAACGTGAGGGGAGACCCTTCTCATTATTTAAAGTATACGTACCCTTAAAGTTATTGTTGTTATCCCGTTTTAATTTTGTCGCTACAGCATTGTTAAAGACAATACCCACGAATAATTTTCTGTAAACTTTCCAGAAGACAACTTTTTCGTGGCCAGCAAACAAATGTTACATATATATATATATATATATATATATATATATATATATATATATATATATATATATATATATATATATATATCATATATCATATATATATATATATATATATATATATATATATATATATACATATAGATATATATACATATATATATATATATGTATATATATATGTATGTATATATATATATATATATATATATATATATAAATATATTTATATATATGCGTGTGTGTGTGTGTGTATACATATTAATTTCAATATAATTTGCCCGATATCTCAAACAATACACATAATCATTTAATAACTGTAATATTTTTTTATATAGAAAATAGAATAATTCTTATTTACAAGCCACTATATCTTAAGAGAGAGCCTTACCTTATTGCCTAATTTTATGTTTGAGTTCCCCCAGGTCCCTCAGTGTGAGTCACCTCGTATATCCACCAGAGTTGCTAATGCATCTTCTGGTGTATTTTGCATCTTCCAATCTTGGATGGTCTGGGATGCATCTTAGGTATTTATCGAGCTTATTCTCAAACACATCAACGCTCACTCCTGATATGTTTCTAAGATGAGCTGGCAGAGCATTAAATAGTCGCTGCATTATCGATGCTGGTGGGTAGTGGATTAACGTCTTGTGTACCTTCCTTGGTTTTCCTGGTATAGTTTTGGGCACTATTATTCTACCTCGGCTTGCTCTTTCTGATATTTTTAGCTCCATGATGATGTTTTCAGTAATTCCTTCGATATGCTTCCATGCTTGTATTATCATGTAGCGTTCTCTTCTCCTTTCTAGAATGTACAATTTTAAAAATTTCAGTCTTTTTCAGTAGTCAAGGTCCTTAACTTCTTCTGTTTCAGCAGTAAAGGACCTTCGTACACTCTCTATTTGTGCAATATCCTTTTGGTAGTGTGGGTACCATATTACATTGCAGTACTCGAGTGTACTACGTACATAAGTTTTGTAAAGCATAATCATGTGTTCAGCTTTTCTTATTTTAAAGTGTCTGAATAGCATTCCCCTTTTTGCTTTACATTTAGCCAACAGTATTGCTATTAGGTCGTTGCATAACATATTCCTGTTTAACATTACACCAAGGTCTTTAATTGCTTCTTTGTTTAGGTCCCCTGTATGCAAATACCAATCCTTCTCTGTTTCCATAATTTATTGATTCGTCTTTATCGGAGTTGAATACCATCTTATCTATCTCTGCCCATTCATATATTTTTTTTTAGATCTCTTTGTAATGAGTTCTTATCTTTATCACAAGTAATTTCTCTACTTATTCTTGTGTCCTCGTTGAGACTTCTCACTACAGAGGCTTTAACATTACAGTCTATGTCTGAGATCATAATAACAAACAGCAGTGCAGCTAATACCGTACCCTGTGGCACGCCAGATATTACATGAGCTTCATCTGATTTCTCGTCATTTGCAACCACTGTCTGTGTTCTGGCTCTTAAATTTCTCTTTTTTTACATATTTTTAAAGTTTTCATTGATAACATTTTGTTAATAAGCTTCAAATTCCATCACTAAATGTAGTCCCGAAGAAGGATCACGAAGTGCATCGAAACACGTGTTGACACCAAATAAAGAATGGAGAAACTTGAATGCATTGTTTTTTTCTTTTTCTTTTTTGTTATCTTAAAATCTATCTGGGGGACAGTCTGTCCGGAGATGAAACTATGGTCAGTTGTTGAATACATGCTTCTAAATTCTGTCTGTTCACATGGTTGATTAAATTCTAGAAGTCTTTCTATTTTGCCTAATATATCCTTTACAAATATACTATATATTACTGAGAGTAAGATTATGAAGCGATAATGTTTCAGAAGTTTGAAACCGGTTTCAGGCTACCGGGGTTGGGGGGGGGATTGGAAACCGGTTTCACGCTACCCCCCTGGTATCAAACTAACGCCCCCCCCCCCACCCCCCATCGTTTTTGTGTAATATCTCATCAATTATAAATATTAATCAATTGGTTTTGATCAGGGTCAACCCAATTTTTTTAGGTTACATGTATATACATGTACAGTTTCCTCTATTGATAAATTTTATTGATGTCATGTATTTATCCGTTTATCGTCTTAGTTCTTCTTTGCGATTATCATACTCGTACGGTGATAAAAGCACGGTCGATACAGCCATCATGTATATATATTTTTTTCTTTCTTTTTTTTCAAAACGAACTTATGACACATACAGTGAGTAAATTTGTATGATGTATAATAATAGTGCACCGAAGTCTAACGTTCCTTAATTCATCAGGATGACCACAAAGAGGACAATAGTTATGATGACCATTTCTCGTCCTTGGGCCGCAAATCAACCCCCCCTCCCCCTTTTTTTTTTATCTGATTATTTTGTACGCGGTAGTAAGCCATTGACCTCTGATGTTTTGGGATGTATATAAATCCAGGTTAACCCGATCACAGCATCACTTGTCCAAAAGCTCGTCAGTATGGCTGCTGAATCGAAATCGGACAACCTCGATATCATTGACTACGTAGTAAACGACGAGTACCCAAAAGGGGCTTCGGAAAACGAAAATGCCAATCTAGAAGACTATACTCTATTAGATTTACGAAGGTCGAGGTGTATCTAAAAACAAAAACACACGGTGCCATATTTTCGACTTCGTAGTATACCTTCTCACCTCACTAGATTCTTATAGTAATCTCCTTTGGGAATCGAACACCTATCAAAAGAAATTCTTCTAAAGGCCATAGCCGAAATGTTTCTTTGCATTCTTTTATCATATTGTCTCTTACAATAGTTATCTCATTATATTTGTTGGCAGATCAACATGCTCACTATATTTTATTGTTATCAGTTTGTTTTTAACATTTCTTTAATGATACAATACCCATTTGCCTTCTTGTTATTTTTGTATTCTAACTTTATATCTTTCCTTTATTTCTTTCTCCTTGTTTCCCTTCTCTGTAGTGTTGCACCTTGGCTAGTTATGATAATAATAATAATAATAATAATAATAATAATAATAATAATAATGATAATAATAATAATAATAATAATAATAATAATAATAATAATAATAATAATAATAATAATAATATAGTAGAATGTAAAGAATTTCATACATCTAACTTTTATTTTGAAATTAGTCTTTCGATATACACTAGAACTTCTTTGTTGATATGGGTGACAACGTAACATTTTCATTAAAGATGAGTCCTCATTGAAGGACTCAAGACTTCTTCCTAGAGAATCAATATATTTATCGATTACCACATCTTGCTTTGCATCGTCCTCCTGCATTTTCCAAATATGTTCAGTCGGATTGTTTTGGCAATAGTTTGGAGGAAGACGAATGACCCTGTGACCATTTCAACTGCAATTTTACCAATCATGAATGCGTTATCTATATTTCGGGAGTATTCCTTAACCATTTCCAAAAGTAAAAATTTTAACATATTGTCTCGTTGTGATAACCTCTTTTGATGAGCCATTATCTTATTTGTTCCTTGTTGTTTGATGCTGTTGGAGGTTTATCTTATTTTTCTTTATGATAAGTTGCGTTACCTTTACAATTATGGAAGATGGGGATATATACGGTGATAACTGGTTACGGAACCATTGTTCAAAATTACGTTACTATTAATTTGACTGATAGTAGTTTTGCTTAAACTGGTTGCTTCTGCTATGCAAAAAAATTGTTCTACAAATGTCAGTAATAGGACCTCCTTTCTGTTTTTCTAAAGCAAAATATCTCGAAACATTAAAAACAATTTCTCGCGCTTGACCAGTAAGTACTGTATCCCTACTGTTGCTCTGTATGGGGATTTATGACCTTCCATTCTGGCTGACGAAAAGTTTATGATGCTTTTTGTGTCTCCCTTGATTTACTAGAATCTTTGAGACATCTCTGTTTTAGCATTTTTAACTCTGTGCAGCACAAGCAGCAAGCTACTTTCGTCGTAGGTGGTTCCTGCTATTACCTGCCCGCAAGGCACGGAGGTCTTATAAGGGAGACTTTCTGACGAAAGCCGATTAATGAATGTCTATCGCTGACCTGAGAAACTATATTGGAAAAGTGGCAATTTTGGGTCGCGTTTCTTTATAGTACGACTGAATAATATTACAAAACTATGACAATTTGAAGTTGAGTTTTTTATAGAATTAAAGTTAACACCTCAAGTAATTGCATTCATTATAACCATCAAATGGCATCCTATTCTCTATATTTCCGAAACACAATATCGGAAATGTAGCGTGTGTGCTTTGTCTTTAGGTACATCTCAAACTTCAAATTTGAAAGAATATGGCAACAAAGTACACATCTTGAGGATTTTTGTGTCAATTTCTCCAAGCATATTGCTGATTGAAGCTCGTTCAACTGAAGCACATGAATGGAATCAATTTGAGATGATAAAAGAAAACAATTTTTTTTTTCTTAAATACAAAAAAAATCTTTCTTACTACTGAAGCGAAGTAGGCAATAAAAGCACGATGCATATATGCACTGACATATAAATGATTCTCTATTTCTATGAGGGGGGTAACTTGAAAACGGGGGGGGGGGGAGGTTTAGCTTGAAACCGGTTTCGAAGTACCTTCCCGGTAATCTGAAAGCGGTTTAAAGTTACGAGGGGGTAGCTTGAAACCTTTACACCGATTTAGGTGTTTCATTATTTCTATTGAATTCCTCCTGTGTAGCATTGCATAGAAATCCCCTGCAATTCGTATCAATCCTATTTTTTTTCTTTATTTTTTTATTTTTTTTTTATTTTTTATTTTTTTTTTTGTTGATAAAATTTCATTTCTCCTCCTTGAAAGCATACATCTGTTGACAGCTATTTCCAAGGCTACTTTTCATCAATTTGGTGTTTCTCCCTGTATTTGGCGTTTCCTCAGGTTTGCTCTAATTGAAAATATTTGGGTTTTAGTTTGTTTACTGTTTTGGATAGTTTTACTAATTCTATTTCACCTCTCTTGGATTTGACCCGCATTATCGAACTTTTCTTAATTTTGTTTTTGGTATTTTATATATATGTATATATATATATATATATATATATATATATATATATATATATATATATACATATATATATATATATATATATATATATATATATATATATTATATATATATATATATATATATATATATATATATATATATATATATATATATATATATGTATATATATATATATATATGTATATATATATATATATATATATATATATATATATATATATATATATATATATATATATATGTATATATATATATATATATATATATATATATATATGTATATATATATACATATATATATATATATATATATATATATATATATATATATATATATATATATATATATATATTTCTCCTTAATTACTAAATTCACTGATCTTTTGTGCTGATTGCAGTGAAAATTTTGTTAAAGTACTATTAATTTTTTCTTTACACGCTTCCATTCCACTATGTAGCTGGGAGTACCTATTTTGTATTGCTAAACTAAACTCACCAGGTTTCTCGTATTTCAGGAATGGTTACTTTCTATCTTAAAATAATTTTTACTCTCTCATTCCTTAGATGTAGAGAAATTTAGCTCCTCTGTATTCCATAGTCGATTGACTTCAATATGTTTAACACATTTCCATCTTTAACTAAATTATTTTCTTACTGCGAATATAATCTTTTTCGTTTATTTGTTTCCTCATTTGGCCTTATCTATGCCCATTTTCTGTTTCTTTTTATAAACAGGTGTTCACAATTGCTTTCATCAAATTCTCTTTTTTTCGTGCGCAACTCCAAGATTGCTTACTGCTGACTCTCCTGTTTTCTTTTGACCAACTCTAATATTGAAATCACAAAAAAAAAAAAAAAAAAAAAAAAAATCTAAATTGAGGCTTTTGTTATTTTGTTCATAGTTATATCCAGGTCTTTATAAAATGTTTCTACTTCTTCCGCTGTATGGGATGGTCTTGGTGCACACGTTTGAATGACCTTGAGCTCATAATTTTTATTTAGTTTAATAATTGA
>NC_090733.1:51998993-52016493 GCF_036898095.1 Palaemon carinicauda
ATCGATGAGTGGGAGTTGCATAATGACCGGGGAAAGTATTACGTAGCATACCAGGGCAGGTGTACGGCGAGATTTTTATAGCAAGATTAGGACAAAAGGAAATGAGTCTGGAAGAAGAAAATTATTATAAGTTTCTAGAACGAGGATGAGCTAGAGGTCGAAAGTTCATTAGGTGTCACGTATACCTTGTTTGTGAATCTTTGTTTGAGGTCATGTGAATTAACTCAGTTCCCTGGCTCGCTTGGGAGAGTGTGCTTTCTCAGCTTCCATTAGCGACAAGAGTCTATCTCTATGTCAAATAACAAACGAAGGGTTTTTTTCTGTCTCCTCCTTGTTTCGCAGATTCCTTGAGGGGACCTTGGGGGAGCAACGGCTCAGGAGAGCGAAGGCCTACCGGTTGGATCCGGATTGCCATGACGAATACGACTATGATTGGTCTTCTCCTCATGACCTCATGGGGTCACGCCCAGCAACGCCCAGCGACGCCCGCGGCCATGAATCAGTTGGGCTTGAGATCTCACAAAGTGCAGATAAGCTTTTATCAGAGTTACATGCTTGCCACGACCCATACTCTTACCTTTTTGTACTTAGATTTTTATCTTGCAATTGTTGGACTTTACAGAGAAGTGAAGAAACTGTATTAAAAGTAAAGCAAGAATTCCTTCGTTCCATGACCGTTGTTCGCCCAAGAATAATTGTGTTAAGCCACTGTTTGATAAAGAGCACTTATTTTAAGAATTAGACTGATAATTGCCCAAAATTTAAAGCAATTTAAGTGAGCTCACACCTGTTTACTCAATTACTTAATGAAATACATGTTGTCATATACAAAGTAATATTTGTCTCACTCTGCCTCTTGAACTTTATCTTATGGTTAATTATAATTATTAAGAACAGTGACAATTTATGGTGTCAGCCTGGTGGAATAATTTGGCAATTAGTGAAAAGTAATTAATAGACTACAAAATGTGCACACAGGAACTTGAAGAATTATACATCGAGATCGACGAAGCTGTCGGAGGCCTACAGCATTATGTAGGAACGCAAGCACGAGGAGAGCTTGTACGCAGTGGAACGTCGAGGGGTGCAGAGAGACGAACACAGCTTACCAAAACAGCCCCTCACTGGAGGAGGGGTTCGAACCCCGGCACGAAGGAGATGAAAGCAACAGCGTCTCTAGTGGTTTCCCGCCACTGTCAGAGTATGTCCCCATCTTGGAAGATGTAGTGCCACGACGAGGGCGAAAATATATATCGATTGAAGTGTTCCTCGCATCTGTGGAAGCAGCGACATTGGAACGATGCTGGTCAGAAGGTAAGAGAATTGTTTATGCAAAACAGAGAATTAGAGGAAAAGCAAGTAGGAGGGTGAAAAGGGACATTGAATTCATAGAGCCCAGGTCATGGCAACACCTGAAGGAACACTTACAACAAAGATTAGGACTAGGTACTGCCAGCTTGCATCAGTACATTTGCAATTATGTTCCTGTTCGGGAGGAAAGCGAACATTACTTCGATTTCTTCGAGCGGATAGCAGAATACTTAGACGATTATTTGGACAGCCATGATGCGTTGAAAGGCGTGAAGGACCCCTGGTTGAAGAAGATTATGGCTATGCATAAACCCGAATATGCGTGGGGTACATTGATGCACCCCTTACCTGTGGAGAGGGCGATGGAAAACGTGCGGGTTTTGATAGAAACCATGGATGCCGCACGCCAGCTGCAAGGACAACCTCGACCTTCGTCGTCATCATCAGGACGCCATCCGGGAGGACCGAAGAAATCGTCAGGACAAGGAGCAAGACCGAAGAACAAAAATCAGAAGACGGTGCAGTGTTTTAACTGCAAAAAGCAGGGACAATATGCGAGCCAATGCAATGCGGCTCGAACCCCCACCGCGGGAGCAACAGCAACGCCCTAAGCAGCCGGAGGAACAGCGCCTACGGTGGGAACGACGTCATATTACCTCAATCATCCAGTGGGGTTTACGCAGGCATCCCCAGGATGGAGGCCCCCAGCGTCACAACTAACGCCGCCTGCGGCTTGGCCGATGCCGCAAGCTCAAAGATGACCCTCAGCGGCGCCAGAGGCGCCAGCGACTTCAGCGGCGCCAAGGACGACTCAATAGGAAGAAGACCGAAGACTGCACCCCAGCAGCCTGTTATCAAAGTTAAGTTCCCTTCTGGTTTTAAGAGATGTTTAATTGATACAGGGGT
This sequence comes from Palaemon carinicauda, assembly GCF_036898095.1. Classification (NCBI taxonomy): domain Eukaryota; kingdom Metazoa; phylum Arthropoda; class Malacostraca; order Decapoda; family Palaemonidae; genus Palaemon; species Palaemon carinicauda. The sequence goes on from NC_090733.1 coordinate 52,001,211, forward strand.
ATTTGTATCACTTATTGTAGAAACACACATTACAGTCAGTCAGGTGCAAAACGAGGTTCCTTTAAAATGTCAAGGTCTAGGGGGAAAAGAAGTTCTCATAAATAGTTTTTGTTCGCAACCTTTTGAGTTGGGAGTCGAGAAATTCATTCATGATTTCTACGTCGTTCCTGAGTTGGGTATTGCGGGGATAGATGTTATTTTTGGTTCAGATGCAATCTGGTTATTAGGGTTAAATGTACTCTCATGTCCTGAGGGTTTAACTGTAACTTTGAGGGATCGAATCCTACCCATAGGAGGGACAGTCGCATCAATAGCACGCGTAATAGAACCTGTTGTTAGCGTAACTGATAAGTGGGACCTTCGACTTACACAAGAAGTGTGTATAGACCCTTGTGTTGCAATGGTGATTGAACTGTATGTGTGTAACAAAAATGTAAAAGAGGGGGTGGGCGTACTTGTGCCGCATGTAAACTTTGAAGATAACTTGTTGCAGGACTCAATAGTGCAGACACAAGAAGGGAAGGTAAGGATATTATTCCACAACTTTTCATCGGTGCCAGTGTTAATCAAAGAAGATACGCTAATTGCATGGGTAGAAATGAATGTTGATTTAGTGTTTAACGCCGCCTTTCAGCAAAGTACCTCATCAGATCGTGCATGCGCATCAAAAGAGTTGGGATATAGTTTAATAACTGTTCAATATCATTATTAGATAGCCCAGATTTTTTAAGAATATCCAGACTTGTTTGTTTTAGAGGAAGAACCTCCAGGTCATTGTGACTTTATGCCCTTCAGGATAGATACGGGAGACAGTCTGCCAGTCGTAACATACCCTTATAGAGTACCTTTTGCTACCAGGCAGAAGTAAATAGACAGTTAGCAGAGATGAATGAGAATGGAATAATCTCGGTCTCTGATTCCCCCTGGTGATCTCCTATCATAGTAGTAAAGAGGAAGTCTGGCGCTTTACGCATATGTGTAGATTACCGTAAGTTGAACAGCGTAACGAAAGGTGATTCATTCCCCCTCCCGTCAATAGAGGAGATCTTGTGTAAAGTTAGGAATAACATGTTCTTTTTGACGTTGGACCTTAAGTTTGGGTATCATCAAATAGCACTCGATCCCAAGAGTAGGGAGAAAACCGCATTTGTTGCTAGTGACTCATTGTACTCCTTTAATATTTTGCCTTTTGGGTTAAAGAATGCGCCCGCGCATTTTTCATGCGTTATGATGAACATATTTTTTGGATTGGTAGGCAATGCAGTGTTAATCTACCTTGATGACATAATAAATTTGGGAAATACGGTAGAAGAGCACAAGACAAATTTTGTAAAGGTCTTTGAAACATTGAGACATCATAATTTGAAGGTCAACCTAGCAAAGTGTCAGCTGTTCCAGCCAGAGGTTCAGTTTCTATGTCACATGTTAACTAACAAGGGTGTAAGCCCGATGGCGGATAAGATAGAATCTATTCGAACATTTCCACAGCTTCTAACCCCTAAGCAAGTTAGCTCGTTTTTAGGATTAGCGTCCTATTACTGACGTTTCATTAAAGACTTTGGTAAGATCTTGTGACCCTTAGATAAGCTTAGAAAAACAGAGAACTTTGAATGGACTCGAGAACACGAAGATGCGTTACAAAAACTGAAACAAGCTTTATCTGAAGATAGTTGCTCAGTCTTCCCTAAATTTGATCGGGAGTTCTACGTGACATGTGATACTAGCGATGTTGCCATTGGCGGAGTTATAGAACAGATGGATGACGATGGAATTCTCCGTCCCGTAGTGTTTGCTTCACGAGCATTAAAGGGACCGGAAACCCGTTATTCAGTGTTAGATAAAGAGGCATTGGCTATTAACTGGGTGTTAGAAAGAAATCGTTATTTTCTACTTGGACATAAAATCTGTATTAGGTCCGATCATCAACCCGTATCATACATTTTTAGGAAATCGGATCTATCAAGTCACTAGGCTAGATGGTTGGAAGCATTGCTAGAGTTTGACATCATCGGGTTCGAATATATACCCGGGCGAACTAATGTAGTAGCGGATGCCTTATCCTGTTCTGTGGCCCCTATAACGAGTTCGATGAGTACGTCATGGGCTGCGCGAGAACGCGAGTCGATGGTACCCGATGACCCCTCCCCGCTGGGAGAGATCTCAGCTGATAGGGCGGAGTGTGTACGTGAGTTTGTTGGGTTCAGTGAAGGAATGAGTGAAGTAAATGCCCAGCGTATGAATGGACCTGCCCTTGAAGCTTCTGATGTCTGTGATGATGATTGTGAATGGGATATAACACAACTAATAAAGGCTCAGAATGAAGATACTGTATGGGGAAGAGTTAAGGCTTATGTTAGAGGAGAAACAGAAGAATTCCCCCCTAATATCACGCTTCCATCTAATAGATTTGTGATAAAAGACGATGTTTTGTATGTCACTGATTTGAAACGAAATGAGTTGATTTATCGAACTGTGCTACCCACTCCTTTCATAAGGAATGCCATGGCGTTATCGCATTGGTCGCCAGTATCCAGTCACGTAGGCGTGGCGAATACCCTTAGAAGGGCACTGATCATTTTTATGGAATAGCATGAAACAGACGATAAAGCGTTACATAGACGCGTGTCATCTTTGTCACTTGTTCAGATCAAATAAATTAAATGTACCTCCTGCTCGAGTTTGGCCTTTAGTTAAAGAGAAATGGCAACGTGTACACATTGATTTGATAGGCCCATTGCCTGTATCACATGCAGGACATAAGTATGTTTTTGTGCTAGTAGACGCGCAAACTAGATATACATTCGTGCAACCTTTGATTGACAAGTCTGCGCAGGAAGTCGCTAAAGCATTAAGAGCTTTCATTGAACTGTTCGGTACTCCTAAAGAAATTGTTTCCGGTCACGGAACCGAGATTGAAAATGAAGTCTTTAGTCGAATATCAGAGTTGTATGGCATTAAGCATTCCCCTATTCTTGCATATAGACCTAGTTCAAATGGATTAGTAGAGTCTAAAAATCGGGTCTTAATTAGTATGCTTAAATACCTCGTAGCAGATAATCCAAGTATTTAGTCAGATATGTTCTCTACAGCTCAATTTGCCTTAAACACAGGATATAATGAGTGTTGGTGATACACCTTATTACTTAGTTTTTGGTCAAGATCCAAATTTGCCGTATGATGCTCTCACGAAAAAGGAGAAACTGCCTGTGTATAACGTAGAAGATTTTCGTACTTATGTTGCCAACGTAAATAAGAGGGCTTTTGATGTTACGAATAAGTTTTTAAAGATAGCCCTGGAGAGGATCATTCGTAGTTAAAGCAGGAGATTTAAAACGAAATTCACACAAAATTCAGATTGGGGATCGTGTGTATATAAAACGACTTCAGGGTAGAGAGCATAAGTTCGAATCAGCTTTATAAGTCCGTTCAGGGTAATTCCTACTAACCATGATAAAATAACTGTGAAGAGTATAGCCAGAGGTAATGTATATGAGATTCGTGCTTCGATTGTCAAGATCGTGCCAGAAAATGAGTTGACGAGTTCAGATAATCGGAATGTGTCAGCAATATACCCTGTGCTGGATGCCAATGATGGATCAGCTAAATTTCAGCACATTCCTCTAACTCCCTCTTCTGTTGAGAGAGAAAGAGGGAGAGGGAGAGACAGAACGTGTGAGGGAGAGAGAGAGAGAGAGAGAGAGAGAGAGAGAGAGAGAGAGAGAGAGAGAGAGAGAGAGAGGCGAACGGCCCTTTTAAAAGGCAGTGAGCTTGAGCCGGGAGTCTGTTAGCCAGGATTAGTGATAGGCTTAGGTTAATTAATTAGCCATGGGAAGTGTCAGACTTTTCGCAGCAGTGTGTTTGATAGCTTTTTGCGTGTGTGTAAACAGTGAAGTGAGAGTAAGCAAGGGTGTAGTCTTTGATGAGAGATTTAAGTTATCTTTCACGTCTGACGTACATAGGTTGTTGGTTAGTTATGATCCCGAGGAAGTTGCGAGTCCACTAGTTGCGATTCTGGACCAGATTGACAAGTTAGAGGATCAATTGAAAAACGCTGAAAACATAGTAACAGCAGTTAAATTTAGAACGATTCTTGATAACATAAAAAGAGCCCTTAGTAGCTCCGTAGATGCCTTCAAAGACTTCGTGCATTCAAAAGGGGAAAGAAAGAAACGTGCGGCTGATTGGATTGGCGAATTGATTGGAGGTTGGACTGGGCTAATTACCCGGTCGGAACTCGATCAATTGGAGACCGCTCTAACAAAAGAAGAGAAAAATACGCACGTCATGATAAATAAAGTAATATCTCATACACGTGTTTTAGATGATAAATTGAAGACAGTTTTTATGACTGTAGCTAAAGGACAGGAGGCACTAAGTATGTTAGCGAAAAGAATTAATGACTACAAGGAAAGATTAGAACAAGTCCAAAGGGACGTTATTTATGTGGAGAGCGCTGCACAATTAGCTTTTGTAGCTAAATGTGGCTAACCAAATTCAACAAGTGGCCACCACGGGTGAAATCACATCCAACATTTTACCTCCTAGGGAGTTTCTGAGGATCATTGAAAAAATTCATGAAGTAATGTCAATGTTTATTCCCCCTATAGAGAAAAATTTAGCTGAGTTTTATCGGATGTCATCCGTGAGTGTTACTAAGTTAAAGGGCAAGTTATGATTTTCTGTAGAGATACCTGTTAAGAATGAGGATTCAGATTTTCGTTTATTTGAAATAAAGTCACTCTGGACCCAGACCGCCACAGAGGAATTTGCAACTCGAGTTTCAGTGGATCTGCCATATTTTGCTGTGAACGAGATGGACACTTGGGCTGTGGCTTGGCCTAACTTAGATAGGTGTAGGATAGGGAAAACACATGTGTTGTGTGAACCTGTGTATGCATTTTTCGCGCCTGCCGCGCGTGTTTGTTTTCTTTATGTGTACCTGGAACAGCCTAGCTTTGTGCATAGTTGTAAGTTCGAGGTAAAAGCTGACTTTGAGAGGGAAATAGTTAATTTAGGACATCGTTGGGTGGTGTCTGTGAGACATAAATCAAAGTGCAAGGTGATGTGTGACTCGAGGAATGAGGTTAAAGTGTTGAACCCAGGAGTCACTGTTTTGACACATGAAGACGAGTGTTCTGTCCAAGGGGACGGGTTTCGTCTACTTAGCCAAAGGAGAATGAAGGGTGAACCCGTGGCAGATAAGGACACTACTGTGTTGAATGCTTCTGTCATTTTGCCAGATGTGAATGTGTCTCATGTATTAGTTCACCTTAATCTCACTAGACTTGGAACCATGTCCTTAGATCACCTTCCTCTCTTCGAACAGTTTATAGATTTGAAAACATCCTGGGTGGACTGGTTGTATGTTGTAGGCCAATGATATGTGGTCCTACCTGTCTCCAATGCCAGAGGGCAGAGGGGGTCAGAGCAGTCATGCTGACAGATCCTCTGCCAGTAAGGGAAACTTTGACTATAGAAACACAAGTTCCAAGGAGGACCGCCAGCCAGTTGTCTCACGCTGGTGAAGGTCGAGGGAACATTCCTCCTCAGGGTGGGCCTCGGGTGTGTCCCAATGAGCTCACAGATGTCCGGGTGGACGTACCGCCACGAGCACGGTTTGAAGACGTACCAACTCAGCTGGTATCACTGGTAGGTTGAGTACACACATAGATGTGTTCTGTGTTTATACGCATTACTGTGTGTTCTGCGTTTATGTACTAGTACTTTGTTGAGTCTGTAAGCGCTTTGCTAGATTGATAGAGCTATATGAGAAGATTATATTCGATGATCTTTTGGTGATTTTTTTTCTTTGATATGGGTTGGCCAACCTGTATGTTTAATTCTAATTTTTTTCTGACAATTATATGTATTTCTTTTTGCTTATGACATCTCTGTGGACTTTTATATATTTTTTTCTTTTCCATAAGGAAAGGTTTGTTTTTTATATACTATGAATTTTTGTCAACTGTTATTATACCATATCTGTACTTACAGAATCTAGGGCGGAGAGTGAGACTGAATCATGTAACGCCTCCTCTGTGATCTGAGAGTAGTAAAATTGTTGCTCATGCGAGCCTGGGGATTAAAATCCTAGTTTGAGTATTTTTCTTTATATGATTTGTTTGGCTCAAGGGAATCTTCGGATTTCAGTTGCTAATGTGTAACCTTTGGATATTTTGTTCTTAGTTCTTGCTTGCCTAAAGCTTTCAAGATATGCCTTGTTTTCAGAATTATTTGTCATACTTTTTGCTATATTTCTATGTAACCTTTTTCTGTGATTTGTTTACTCATATTTACTCACATTTACCCATATGTATGGGTTTTCAGGGTTATTTACTGTCATTTTTGTTCTTTTCCTTTTGTTTTGAGTATGTAATCTTTTGTGCATATAATCTTTTTTTGAATATATAATCCTTTTGGATATATAATCCTTTTGAATATGTAATCTTTTTTTGTTTATTTTTTGGCTCCATTTAGTCACATTATGTATATCTTGAGTTATAGTTCATATTTTGCTCATATTGGAAGGTTGTTGCTGTTTGAGATTCTTTTTTATGGAAGTTGAGATTTTGCACATCCAAAGCGAGTTGCGGGTGAATAGTAATATTGGGTTTTGAATTAATGGTGACGTGACAAGTTTTTCCTTGTTTTGTTGGAATTTATCACAGTTCCAGGAGTACCTGTGACTTGGTAGGGGGGGATTTGTCACGTATACCTTGTTTGTGAATCTTTGTTTGTGGTCATGTGAATGACCTGAGTTCGCTGGCTCGATTGGGAGTGTGTGCTTTCTCAGCTTCCACTGGCGACAAGAGTCTATCTCTATGTCAAATTGCAAACGAAGGGTTTTTTCTGTCTCCTCATTGTTTCGCAGATTCCTTGGGGAGACCATGGGGGAGCAACGGCTCAGGAGAGCGAAGGCCTACCGGTTGGATATGGATTGCCATGACGACTACTACTATGAATGGTCTTCTTCTCATGACCTCATGGGGTCATGCCCAGCGACGCCCAGTGACGCCCAGCAACGCCCGCGGCCTTGAATCAGTTGGGCTTGAGATCTCACAAAGAGCAGATAAGCTTTTATCGTAGTTTCATTGCTCGCCACGACCCATAGTCCTACCTTTTTGTACTTAGAATTTATATCTTGCAATTTTTGGACTTAGAAACTTTACAGAGAAGTGAAGAAACTGTATTAAAAGTAAAGTAAGAATTCCTTCGTTCCATGGCCATTGTTCGCCCAAGAATAATTGTGTTAAGCCACTGTTTGATAAAGAACACTTATTTTATGAATTAGACTGATAATTACCCAAACTTTAAAGCAATTTAAGTGTGCTCAGACCTCTGTACTCAATTACTTAATGAAATACATGTTGTTAGATACAAAGTAATATTTGTCTCACTCCGCCTCTTGAACCTTATTTTATGATTAATTATAATTATTAAGAACTGTGACATAGGAAGCATTTGATGAGAAGCCAGTGACATAGGAAGCATTTGATGAGAAGCCAGAAACTAAAGGGACCTTGTTATCTCTGTAATGGATTCACCCATGATTTATTATTTAAAGTAGTTTGTAACAGATATCGTTGGGGTTTTTTCTGCCTCCATTATATATTAGGGAAAACAGTGGAATATCTAACCAAATAGGGTAAAATCAATTAGGAGAATTATATCTCAGAATTTTCCAGTGACTCTCTCTCTCTCTCTCTCTCTCTCTCTCTCTCTCTCTCTCTCTCTCTCTCTCTCTCTCTTTCTCTCTCTCTCTCTCTATCTCTCTCTCTCTCTCTCTCTCTCTCTCTCTCTCTCTCTCTCTATCTCTCTCTCTTTATATATATATATATATATATATATATATATATATATATATATATATATATATATATATATATATATATATATATATATAGTTATTCTTGGCGGTCATTACGCCACCTTTTTCCAAATAAAATGACCCCGCCAGCGAGCATGAGTCGAAATGCCACGATTTTTGGGACCCTACACAGAGTCTCACCCCCTCCCCAACCATCCTATACCAGTCTACTTCCCTTGAAGTCTCATTTTTCAGCCATCTTTTACGAGCCACATGGCGATGTCATGATCCTAGGAGAAAGAGGAGGCCTACTGAGGGGGGTTGTCGGGACAAGTGACAAGGCCTGACCAATGGGACAACAGTCAGGCCAATCCCCCCCCCCCCCTACTTGGGGGCAAAAGGGACTTCAGTCTGCCTAGGAGTGGCTGGGCATCTTTCTTCGCAACTCAACCTCCGTGAGGGAACGACATCTTCTTCACCCTCAAGACATCAGGGAGGCAGGACCTCTGTTTACATGTCCTCCACAAGGGAGGAACCAGAGTCCTTTTTACTAAGGTAAGGAGTCTGATTTTGAGATCCTCATTATCCTTACCCAACCTCTCATCCCTTCCTTATCACATCCCATTTTTTATTTTATCCTTTAAAGAAAGATCCTTCCCACTGAACCTTTTATCCTGTTCCCTATACCCAAACCTCATGTGCCGTTTGCTCCCTGTCTTAATTAATTTACCCTGTGACAGTGTTGACTCTCATGTGTAGTGTTTAAATCCCTAAGCTTTGCACTTTCATTTAATTTGCTTAAAAGGTTTTAACCACACGACTTCTTCGTGTTCCCAGCCTGTAGAAGTAAGTACGCTGTTGATAATTTAATCTATTCCCCTTTCCAGGGAACGTGATTGCTGTGCTGAAGTTTCATCCACGGTCCACCTAACTCCATTCAAAGCTCCTCGTGGCTTAGATTAAAATATAATTATCTGTTGTGTCCCCCTTTCTTTTATTAGTTTTTTAATTGAAAATTATTGTAAATACATATATTTTTCAGTATTCCTTGTCATATTGCTGACTGGCGACCTTTCCTATTGTTATTTTTTGTTATGGCCCTTGAGTCCCTTAAGCAAGGCCAGACTCGAACCAAGGGCCCGTAACATATATATATATATATATATATATATATATATATATATATATATATATATATATATATATATATATATATATATACATATATATGTATATATATATATATATATATATATATATATATATATATATATATATATATAATATATATATATATATATATATATATATATATATATATATATATATATATATATATATATATATATATATATATATATATATACGTATATATATATATATATATATATATATATATATATATATATATATATATATATATATATATATATATATATATATATATATATATATATATATACATATATATATATATATATATATATATATATATATATATATATGTATATATACATATATATATATATATATATATATATATATATATATATATATATATATATATATATATATATATATATATGTATATATACATATATATATATATATGATAAATTCTGCACATTTTTACGTGTTTTTCATATTGAAATAAGCCATATATATTTTGATATATTAATGTCTGGATTCTCTTAACAACCTCGGGATCAGAGCCCCAGGAGAAATCTCACAAAGACAAGAGCTTGACTCCGGCCGGTAATCGAACCCTGGTCGGCAAGCTTATATAGACAGTGACTAACCCATTCGGCCACGAAGGAAGATAAAAGTCAATGACAATTCTACTGTACTTATACCTGTCGAATTCAGGTATTTTGTACTTAGAATTGAAATCAACCCATCTTCACCATCGTAGCTAATTGGTAGTTTGTTACTTGGCATTCAATTAATGATAAATTTTGATTTCAATTCTAAGTACAAAATACCTGAATTCGACAGGTATAAGTACAGTAGAATTGTCATTGACTTTTATCTTCCTTCGTGGCCGAATGGGTTAGTCACTGTCTATATAAGCTTGCCGACCAGGGTTCGATTCCCGGCCGGAGCCAAGCTCTTGTCTTTGTGAGATTTCGCCTGGGGCTCTGATCCCGAGGTCGTTAAGAGAATCCAGACATTAATATATCAAAATATATATGGCTTATTTGAATATGAAAAACACGTAAAAATGTGCAAAATTTATCATTAATTGAATGCCAAGTAACAAACTACCAATTAGCTACGATGGTGAAGATGGGTTGATTTCAATTCTAAGTACAAAATACCTGAATTCGACAGGTATAAGTACAGTAGAATTGTCATTGACTTTTATCTTCCTTCGTGGCCGAATGGGTTAGTCACTGTCTATATAATCTTGCCGACCAGGGTTCGATTCCCGGCCGGAGCCAAGCTCTTGTCTTTGTGAGATTTTGCCTGGGGCTCTGATCCCGAGGTCGTTAAGAGAATCCAGACATTAATATATCAAAATATATATGGCTTATTTGATATATATATATATATATATATATATATATATATATATATATATATATATATATATATATATATATATATATATATATATATATATATATATATACAGAGGGTGTCCAAAAAACATATACACTCTTCGGATTGTTCCATTTGTTCAATTTATCAATATTAACGTGGAAAACTGATTCACAGGAGAGAAACAAGGCAAATTTAGATTCTGAGAGTTTACAGTGAAAAAGTAAGGATACCTGGGGCAATTTGTGAAGGTTAAAAACAAATCAGCTCACACAAAGTGTTCAAACTGGTTGCCGTTCTGTTCAATACACTTTTCGCATTGTGAAAATATGGAAATATAAACTGTTTGTAGCATTTCTCTCGGTATCCGAGCACATATTTCTTCAATTGCCACTCTAAGTTCGACAATTGTTTTAGGTTTTCTGCTGCGTATGCTTCAAAATGCGATGGACGCTCGATTTTGGGATACCTGTTTCATGTGACAGTTGACGAATAGATTTTGTGGGGAATTTTGAACATTAGCAATAACATCATGCTCTTTAGTTGGGCTTGTCGATGTTCTTTTTCCTCCTGAATGTCCTTTTCTGATGCACTGAATGGTCCTATGGTTCTCAAAGTTATCTAAGATTCATGAAATGGTGACGCGTGTTGGAGCATCTCTGTAAAACTCACTCGTAAATCGTTTTTGCACTTCAGCTTTTTTTTCACATTTCCAGAATGTTTTCAGAACAATTTTTTTTTTTTTGCTCGAACGTAAGACCAGTATCCGCCATTCTTACTCCAAAATGAAATCTGAAATAGAAAAAAAAGTATATTAGCTATTCAAAGTCAGAATGTATATAATTTTTGGAACACTATATATATATATATATATATATATATATATATATATATATATATATATATATATATATATATATATATATATATATATATGTGTGTGTGTGTGTGTGTGTGTGTCTGTGTGTATATAAAGAGAGAGAGAGTAGAGTTCACACGTCTAAATGTCAATAACAGCTTTTCACCTGTAGAAAAATACTCCGTCGTTTATCCAAAGGAGTTGCATTTGAAATTTTTGTTAGGTGGAGGTTGATTTAATTAATTTTCATCGTATTCAACTACATCATTTTCTAGCTTTAAAGTATACCTTATCAATGTCTATGGCCGATTAAGCATTATTAATTAAATGACCATGATATATCGTCCTGTTGCTGACAAGCTAAATGCCAAATGGAAAATTTAATTGCGTTGATTCAATCTTGTTAGTGTGTCTATTATAGGCGTAGCTATTATTATTATTATTATTATTATTATTATTATTATTATTATTATTGTTGTTGTTGTTGTTATTATTATTATTATTATTATTATTATTATTATTATTATTATTATTAATATTATTATTATTATTATTATTGCTTGCTAACCTTCACCCCTAGTTGGAAAATCAGGATGCTATATGCCCAAGTACCCCAACGGGGAAAATAGCCGAGCAAAGAAAGGAAACAAGGAAAAATAAAATATTTAAGGAACCGTAACTTCATTAAAATAAGTATTTCCTATATAAAATATAAGAACTTTACCAAAAAAAAGATGAAGAGTAATTAGATAGACTAGTGTGTCCAAGTGTAACCTCAGGCAAGAGAACTTTAACCCTTTCATTTACAAATTGCACACTTATTTGTATTCCTAAAAGATGACCAGATTTTTTATATCCATTGTTTTACAAAAATGCTTTATACAATAGTTAGATAAGCATCAGATGACTTCAGCAGTAGGAGATAATTATTATTATTATTATTATTATTATTATTATTATTATTATTATTATTATTATTATTATTATTATTATTATTATTATTATTATTATTAGCTAAACTACAAAGCTGATTGAGTTAGCAGAAGGCTACAAGTCTAAGTACTACAACTAGGGAGAGCAGCCTATAAAATATAGTGAGGAAATGAATTAGAGAAGTAACGAAATAGCTATAAATATGAAACAACAAAACAAGACCTATGTATAAAAATATCAAGATCAGTACAGCATTAAAGAGATAATTCATAAATGAGCTATGACTTATGTCAACCTGTTCAACAAATAAGCATTTGAACCTAATTTCAACTTCTGAAGTTCCAGTGATTCTATTACCAGATTAGGAATACCACCCCACACTCTGGTCACAGCTGCAATAAAACTTCTCGATTAATGTGTATTATTGAGCCTTATACTAAAGAAGGCATGGCTGATAGAATTAAGTACATACTTAGTACTGTGTACTGGATCGTAAATTCCGGTAATATCTGAAAGGAAATGATGGTCAGCTTTATGAAAATCTTTTGCAACATACCCAACGAAATAACCGAATATCTGTTCCCGAGATTAATATCAAAATAAGGTTATATGAAATTTACTAGACCACAAGTTTTTGTCCATCAAATTAAGATGAGAGTCAACAGCTGCAGATGTAACATGAGAATATTATGCAAATGAAAGAATTAGAACATTTCCTCCGGATACATTGATCACCAAACATCTCAAAAGACTTTCTCAATTTGCTATTTTTTACGCAGTTGAAGAAGAATCTCACGGGGTGTGTTTCTTTAAAGTAAATTTACTATCAAGAGTGACAACTAAAATTTCAAATGAGTTGCACAAAGTTAAAGAGACCTTATCAATCAATTACTAACAGTTATACGTTGAATTTTGTTACGAAGCGTCTTCATATTGAGCAAGTTGTTCCATGCAATAACTTTAGCTAGTTGAACTCACAAACATCGGGCCTTCATATAGGGGATGGAATTCACGTGTAAAAGAATAGCATTATCATCATTGCACCTAGTTTGATTTCATTACCAACACTCACATGATATGAGCCGAGAACACTACCCTGTGGAAAACCAGCTTTTAAATTACTGTAATCACCTTGGTGCCCGTGAACAACAACTCTTTGTATTATATTACTCTAGAATTAAATAATTGTGTTAAGAAAAGACTAGCCTACTCCTGTATGTAAAATCTTATTGTTGTTGCTAGTGTTGGTATTGCTATTTCTGTCTTCTGTGATATGTTTTAATAACTATTACAATTATGAGAGAGACGTCTTTGTCTTCATCGTTTTCTCTGAGAGTAACTTGAAGAAAATTACCAAAAAAAAAAGAAAAAAAAATCATTCTACTACAAATTATTCTTTAACCCAACTCCAAATGCTGTATAGAACTTTACAGTGGACTCCTTTTCCGTTCCTTCTAAGACTATTTGTTGATTCGTGCTTCGCTCAAACTTTCTTGTCCTGTTTATCAGTCTCTCCTTTCCACTCAGCCTGCCTGTCTGTTAATTCAATAGAGCCATATCTCCTTGTAGGATCCGTTCTTTTCATCCAACTTACTCAAGCCTTCCAAAAACTCCTTACAAAAAGGACTTGACCGATACCGATTAGAACTTTTTATGAGCTCTCTCTCTCTCTCTCTCTCTCTCTCTCTCTCTCTCTCTCTCTCTCTCTCTCTCTCTCTCTCTCTCTCTCATAGCAGATATCATTCGACGATATAGAGGATTTATACACAGTATTCAACGACTAATGTTAAAAGAGCTTCATTTAGGCAAAATTTTTTAAGGTGATTCATCATAAATGGTGGTAGAGACCCTTAAAGAGGCCAAACTATTGTTTTTCAGATTCTTTTCAACACTGATGTTACAGACCCACCAGGGTGCACCAGGATTGGGTCAGTCACAAGTAATGCAGATGACGGAAAATTACGAGCCAAGACATGGCAACGTTTAACATTTCATTATGCAAACAGTTTAGTGTCGAAAAAAAAGATTATTCTGAAGCAAGAGTTGACCAATGTCATATCATAAGAAGATCTCAAAGGTATGTTCATCTTGAATTTTAAAACTCTACTTGTTCATTGACCATTGATTAGCCCCTTGAGGACTGATTATTCTAACTGATAGAAAAAAAAACGTCGAAGGGATACCTGAATCATCACATAAAGTGAAGAGTAACGCAAATTGGTCCCAGAATGAAAATCTTATAAATGCAAAGGCTTTAATTAATTGAATTTATGCTTCAATCACCTTGATCAAGTCACTCTAATTTAGATTAATTTTCTTTACAATTACTAATAGATTATCCGTAACAAGGAATAGCTTACTGGAAGTCAAGTTTTTCTAACGAAAAGCTACATATGACATTTGTATTATTTATCACCAACTACAAATTTACCAATAGTGCGTATTATGTTAACACGATAAATTTTGGAATTCTTCAGTGATGAAACTGGAAACTGAATCTCGACCAACCCTGAATTTTCGTATCTAACTTTCAGGATTTCAATTGCAAAATTATATTAACTGCCATTCAGTGTAGCGAAAAATGTTTCGCCGAACTGAGAGGCAACCCAATACTTCGAAAAAGAATTGCCTATTTAAAGTTAATCGCGTTAAATGGAGAGGGAGTATTAATCCTGATATATATTGGAAAGTATCATCTCTAAACTTTACACATAAATCAAAGCTCTTTCCTTGTGTAGCCTATTTATTGAAGAATTTACAAAGAGAATAAATGTTGCTATCAATATTCCCTGTGATCATGATATCCAACATATCTTGGGCTCTGTGTGTAATGACTGCCTTATGACCATATATGATTGGGTGGGTAAAAGTGATACCAGGCGTCCATGGATGGAATATACTATTTTTGTTAAAGACCGATCTCTTTGGTTTGATTGGGAGACATTGGAGAAAAAGAGGGAATTGGACCTAAAGAAAGAAGTTGGAATAAGTTGAAAACTGAAAGTACAGGGGTAGAGGAAAAACTTGCAATGTGTCAGTTAGGAAATATCAGTGTTGTCATGTTGGAAATAATAGGCCAGACTATTCGGTATATTTGTAGGCAAATGAACTTTAAGTAGAAAGAGGAATCCACTGCAGTAATG
>NC_090733.1:52021493-52026493 GCF_036898095.1 Palaemon carinicauda
AAATGGAGTTAGGAGTATTGGTGAAATTAGCAAAATAAATAAAAAAGGAGAGCTGACTGACTAATAATTACAGAGGCATGACACTTAGGTCACTTGCTATGAAAATACATAGTATGCTTATTCTAAAGAGACTGAAGAGGAAGATTGATGAAACATTGAGAGTTGAGCAAGCTGGATTTAGAAAAGGTAGAAATTATACTAAATAAATTTCAATGATGAGACATGTTTACAGAAATATGTAGAATATAGAAATCCGCTTTTGATGGAATTAGTGGACTATAAAAAATCCTTTCATAGTGCACACCAGCCAATTTTGGGGAGAGTCCTGCGTTATTATGGAATTCCTCTTAAATATGTAAATATGATTAAGTCTTTTCATGAGCATAGCAAGTGCAAAGTTAATGTTAATGGAGTCTTATTAAATGAATTTCCAGTGAACAGCGGAGTACTCCAAGGGAATGTGTTGTCACCAATGTTTTTTTTATCCTACTCATTAATTTTTCAATGAGAAGATAAGTCAGAGATGTTTGAGAAGGATTGGACTGGATTGGTAATAGGGATTTAGCAGACCTAGAGTATACTGATGATGCTGTCCTAGTTAGCAGAACTCCACAGGATTTGCAATGCTTGCTTAGCAGAATGCATGAAATATCACATGAAAGAAAGGCAGAGATGATGAGAACAGAGTCTGCAGTAGGAGATGAAATATCATTGGAAGGAAAAAGCATTAATGAGGTTGAATCATTTAAATATTTAGGAACTACGATCTCCAATACAGGGTCTTTAGATTTAGAGTTTTATGAAATATTGGAAAAAGCAAATCAGACAATCACGTGGTTAGGTAAAATTTGGAAATCAAATCACCTGAAATTACATATAGAAAGATATATCAGTTTAGTGAGATCGGTATTAATCTATGGACATGAGTCATTATATGGCAGTGAAACATGAGTCATGGTATAACAATGAAAAAATCTCCAATAGATTTAGTAGATTAGAGAACAAAGCCCTCAGAAGGACATTGGGAGTTAAATGGCAGGGGATGACTAGGAATGAAACTATAAGAGATTATTCGAGTACCATATGTGGACGAGATTGTGACGGGCCGAGAGAGGAGTTGTGAACTCAAAGGCAGATTGGAAACGACTGAGTTATTTATTAAGGAACACTCTTCTTTATATACAAAACCTCAAGGCAACAGGACATGACCTGTTCGAGAGACAGATAATGTTACTGAGCAAAACGGAGACATGATCATTCAGGTTCTTTTTAGTGCGAGGGAAGAGCGCAGATACAACCATAATATATACAAAATAATTATGTACAATTGTGTGACACACGGTTGGTACATGGCTCCCCCCCTAAAAATGACATATTGTACATGTTAAATATGGCGCCCTGATCTAGAGAGGCGAACTGTAGGCGGGTCATCTGGCAGAAGATAAGCAGGTTTTAGACGATCAATGGAGACCCAGTCTTCTTTGCCCCGAATGTTTAGGAGGAATGCTTTCGGACTGCGTCTGATCACAAGGAAAGGGCCCGTGTAAGGGGGCGTTAGTGGTGGCTTGCTGGTGTCGTTGCGCAGGAAGACGTGCGTTGCAGAGTGCAAGTCCGTTGGTATATGATGCTTCGCTGGGGGCTTGTAAGTCTGGCGGCACGGAGTAAATTTTCCCACGACGTGACATATGCGCTGGAGATCGTCGGAGGAGGTCGTAGAAGGAAAAAATTTGGCAGGGACGACCAACGGGTCGCCATACACCGTTTCGGCTGCCGAGAAGTCAAGGGCGTCTTTAGGAGTGGTCCTTAGTCCAAGGAGGACCCAGGGAAGCTGAGTAAACCAGTTGCAATCCTTGCAGCAGGACATCAAAGCTGCTTTGAGGGTGCGATGAAAACGTTCAACCATTCCATTAGCAGCGGGGTTGTAGGCCGTTGTCTGATGTAGGGTGATGCCCAGGAGATTCGCTAATGACGTCCACAATTGAGAGGTGAAAGTGGTTCCCCTGTCAGAAGTAATATGCTCAGGGATACCGAATCTTGAAATCCATCCAGAGAGTAAGGCAGATGTACATGAGGCGGACGTTGCAGTTTCCATGGGAATGGCTTCAGGCCAACGGGTGGTGCGGTCGATGACGGTAAACAGGTAACGATGTCCTTGTGATGTTGGTAGGGGGCCTACAACGTCGACGTGAATGTGTGCGAAACGACGCTGAGGTTGAGGAAAGGTGCCCACTCCTGAATCCCTGTGTCGATGTACTTTGGAAGTTTGGCAAGAAGTACACGCACGGACCCAATCCTTAGCATCCTTAAAAATGCCGTGCCAAATGAACTTTGCCTTCAGCAGCTGTGCAGTAGAACGGCACGAGGGATGTGAAAGGCCGTGGATGAAATCAAACACCTGTCGGCGCATGGGAGCAGGAATCCAAGGTCGCGGTCTACCAGTACTGACGTCACAGAGGAGGGTGGTGTTGGAGTCTTCGAGGGGAAAATCCTCCCAACGGAGGGACGTGCAGGATGTCCTACCAGCTTGATACTCTGGATCCTGTCGTTGGGCTTCAGCCAGGGCGTTGTAATCCAATCCCAGTTGAACGGCAGCCAACGTGTTTCTTGACAGGGCAACGGCAACGGGATTCATTTTCCCAGGGACGTATTGGAGGGTGCAATTGTATTCAGCCACGGCGGAGAGATGTCGGCGTTGACGGGCGGACCAGGCGTCAGACTGTCGAGTGAAGGCGTGCACCAGAGGCATGTGGTCTGTACAAATGACGAAGGGCGTACCTTCTAAGAAATGGCGAAAGTGACGGACAGCCAAGTGCACCGCCAGCAATTCTCGATCGAAGGTAGAATAACCCGATTCTGCCTTGGACAGTTTTCTGCTGAAGAAAGCCAATGGGCGGGGCGAGCCTTTGACCACCTGCTCGAGTACTGCACCAATAGCGACGTCGCTGGCATCGGTGGAGAGAAGGAGAGGGGCGTGTGGGATAGGAAAAGTGAGAGCCGCAGCAGTTGATAGGGCCTTCTTTGCATTGCAGAAGGCTGCCTCTTGAAGGGGACCCCACTTCAGGTCCTTTGGCTTGCCCTTGAGGGAGGCGTAGAGGGGAGCAAGAGTGGCGGCAATGGCTGGCAGAAAACGGTGATAATAGTTGATCATGCCCAAGAATTCCTGCAGAGCTTTGACGGTCGAGGGCGTGGGGAAATTCTGAACGGCTGCTACCTTCTCAGGGAGAGGATGGACTCCTTCAGGAGTGATACGGTGCCCTAAGAACGACACTTCCTTGGCGCCAAAGGTACACTTGTCGTACCGGACTACAAGGCCGTTTTGTTGCAGGCGGTCGAGCACGATGCGCAGGTGATAGAGGTGTTCCTCTTTTGAGGAGGAGAACACAAGTATGTCGTCCACATAACATACACAGAAAGGGAGGTCCCTTAAGATGCTATCCATGAGACGTTGAAACGTTGCCCCAGCATTACGAAGGCCAAAACAGGAGTAATTGAAGGTGTATGTGCCAAACGGAGTGGTGATGGCGGTCTTGGGGATGTCTTCTGGGTTCATAGGCACCTTATAATACCCCTTCAGGAGATCGAGCGTAGAGAAAACCTTCGCTTTGTGCAGGTAGGAGGTTACATCGGCAATGTCTGGGAGGGGGTAGTGATCCGGTTCTGTTTGCATGTTCAGGCGCCTGTAATCCCCGCACGGACGGAGGGAGCCGTCTTTCTTCAGAACGATATGTAAGGGTGACGACCATGGGCTGGAGGCCTTTTGGCAAAGGCCCATTTTCTCCATTTCAGCGAACGTCTGTTTGGCGGCTGCCAATCGTTCCGGTGCTAGACGTCTGAATTTTGCGAAGACTGGGGGTCCCGTCGTCTTGATATGGTGATAAATACCGTGCTTGGCAGGAACCGTGGGCGTTTGGCGAAGTTCTGGACGGAAAACTTCCGGGTACGACGGGAGGAGGTGGGCGTAGGCATCCGTGGGTGCGCTGATGTGGAGAGCGAGGTTAGAGGGGGCGGGTTGAAGAAGTGTCGACAAGTACGAGTCTGCATCTACCAATCGTCGGTGGGCGACATCGACCAGAAGGTGGAAATGAGAGAGGAAATCCGCACCGAGGATTGGCATTGTGACGTCAGCAACGAGAAACTTCCAATTGAATTTACCGTTTCCGAACGATAATGTGAGGTTCTCGTAACCGTAGGTGGGTATCGCAGATCCGTTGGCAGCTACCAAGCGGACGTCGGCAGATGTAGATAGACTACGTTGTGCCTTGAAGAGTTTCCTTGGCAAAAGAGAACGACAAGCATCCGTGTCTACCAAAAATCGCACGCCCGTTCCTGCATCCTGTAAAAAGAAAAGATTAGAAACACGGGAGGCCACCGCCACAAGCGATGGCCTACTTACACGTTTTTTGGCCACTGACAATCTTTGGCACATTTCTTCGCGGTTGCCCCGAATCTGAAGTGGTAGTAGCAAAACTGCGGCGGATGGGAGGTAGAAAGTGGCTGTAGAAGTCGTTCGTTGGGGCGCGAGCGATTGGTGGGTGGTGGGCGGCTTTGTCGCCGCTTCGGCACGTCACGGGGTAGGCGTGTATGTCCTACGGCATTCATGTCAGCTTCGGTTGACGTTGAATAGGCATCCTCGTCGTCAGGGGTGGAGGCGTTGATGGAGGTCTTGAAGTGGCTGTCCATAAGGGCGTCGGCTTTGGTCATCAAGTCCTTTATGGGTAAACTATCGACATCGGGTATGGCAGCGCGCACAGGTTCAGGTAAACGGCGTATCCAGAGGGCACGGAGTAGGTTCACCTCACGAGGAGAGGCGTCTGCAGCAGGTTGAAGGCGAGCGATACTGGTCATTTCCCTGAGGGCAAGCGAAGCCCTTTGGTCCCCCAACGGTTGTTGCGAGAGCTGAAAAAGCTTTGTTATACGGGCGGCTGGCGACGGCGAGTACTGCTGCAGAAGGTATGATTTGAGGTCGTCATACGCTATTGGGGTGTCTCCTTGTTCACAAA
>NC_090733.1:52031493-52046493 GCF_036898095.1 Palaemon carinicauda
AGATATCACATTCCTATACTCACTATGGGGCCCATCAACAACAACTCTTTGCGATCTATTACTTAAAAATTCAATAATGATGCTAAGAAAAGACCCACCCACTCCTAACTGTTTGAGCTTGAAACAAGGGCATCATGATTAACATGGTCAAAGACAGCACTAAATCAAGGCCGATCATTCAAACTTCCTGACCACAATCAAGGGATTTCTGTATAGCATTGGAGATTGTAAGAGGGGCATCACATGCTATACGTCCTTTATGAAAACCAAATTGCAACCTAGGGAACAGAGGATTACCTTCAGCAAACCTATTAGGACATTTTGCCTAAAGATGTTCAAAAACTTTAGATAATATAGGAATTATGGAAATTGGGCGGTAATCAGTTGGACTTGAGCTACCACAAACACATTCACCAATTCTCCAACAAGGGCTAAAAGCTCCTCTTCTTGATAACTTGTGCAAAATAACATATAACTTTGGAGCTAAGAAATCTGGTATCTTCATGAAAAACAAAGGAAAAATACCAATTGGGTCTACACCTTCATAAACATCAAGGTCCATCAAGAGAGCTTTAATTTCACGTGATCGAAAAGCTAAACTAGTTAGTTTAGCCTCAGGAAAACAGAAATGAGGACGTTCAGATTTCTCATTACCCTTCTTTCTGTCCAACACATCTGCCAAAAGGGTTGCCTTTTCCTTTGGACGGTGAGTGACAGAGCCATCTGGTTTAAGTAAAGGAGGAACTGTTGCATCTACACCAAAGAGGGCAAATTTAAGGGAAGTCCACCACTTATGCTCCTAGGTTGTACCAGGAAGGGTTTCTTTTATGGTTAAATTGTACACTTTTTCAGTTGAAGTATAAATTCTCTGAGCAAAAGCTCTAAGCTGAGTATAGTTATTCAAGGTCAAATTTGATATGTTACACTTCCAAAGATGATAGGCCTCCTGCTTCTCCAAATAAGCACGTATACAATCCTCATTAAACCATGGATTGTTGTATACTCGGTACCTTAGTACACGAGAAGCGATACGCCTATCAATTATGTTGAATGGATTCTCATTAAAAGGGACTACAGTATCAACACTACTATACAATTATGACCAATTTGAGCCCAAAAGATCATGCAAAATCACATTCCAGTTTACTCGAGATTTCATATAAATCTTACATGAGTAAGATGTATCAGGGACAGGCTGGTCAGTATTCACTACTAATGAAATCAATGCATGATCAGATGTCCCAACTGGAGAACAAACCTTACTTGTTATAACGCCAGGGGAGTCGGTGTATACAAGGTCCAAACAGTTACCAGTTCTCTGAGTAGCTTCACCTATGATTTGCTCACAGCCTGATTCAGAGGCAAAGTCTAAACCTCTTAACCCAAGGTGATCTGTATGAGAAACATAATTTAACCCCTCGCTATGGTGAGCATTGAAATCAACAACAAAGACAAAAGATGCCTTTCTATCATTTTCTTGTATCCTAGCCATAAGGGTAAGAAGACAATCGAAGATAGAATCATCCATGTCAGGAATCCGGTAGTTCGAACACAAATAGAAGTTGTTATGCCTGCCATAAACTCTTATTATATGAATCTCAGGACATCCACATTCATAGCAGGACTCATAAGTTGCAGGGTACTCAGTCCCATTATACAGGATTATGCCTTTCCCCTAGCCCTAGGGATGACATAGCCTTTCCACATTATCGGCTTTTTAAACCAGTTACAAGGAGACCAGATGAATGCCTTATGTTAGAAACCAAAGTTTCTGAGCACAAAAGAATATTATACTGTCTGGACACAACTATAAGGTCTTGCATATTTGCATGAAAACCACGAATATTGCAATATAGTAGACAACATTGACAGAATCTGTGATGTACTGCTACCGGATTTTGCTGAATGTCTCCAGAGAGCATAATAATTAATGGTAATATAGAAGATACATCATACTTAACAACTAAACTAACAAGAATGATATCAAAAACAGTCTGTTTTAAGGACATATATAAATAAAATTATTGATCAAACATATAGACTATAAAAAATAAGGTCGGAAAAGCTGATCAACATGGAGGAGCCGATACACCATGCAAGGCTAAATACCCACAAGGGTAGCCACTTCAACTGAAGGGAGGACACTTAGGATGGTTTTGAGAAGAAATAGACTCAGCTTAAGAAAATACAACCTCTTGTTAAACCACCAAACATCCATTGCCCTTCTATTAAGCCTGCCCAACACACAATTTAAAGAAAAAAAAAACAGAGGAAGAAAAATAATAAGATAAAATAGTGTGCTTGAGTGTATCCTCAAGCGAGAGAACCCTAATGCAAGACAGTGGAAGACTATGGTACAGAGGCTATGGTACTACCCAAGACTAGAGAACAATGGTTTGATTTTGGAGTGTCCTTCTCCTAGAAGAGTTGCTTACCATACCTAAAGAGTCTTCTGTCCTTACCAAGAGGAAAGTAGCCAGTGAACTATCACAGTACAGTAATTAGCCCCTTGAGCAAAGAAGTGATTGGTAATTTCAGTGTTGTCAGGTGTATGAGGAAAGACAAGAATATGTAAAGAATAGGCCAGACTATTAGGTGTATATGTAGGCAAAGGAAAATGAACCATAACTAGAGAGAGGGATCCAATGCATTACTGTCTGACCAGTCAAAGGGTTCAATAACTCTCTAGCGGTAGTATTTCAACGGATGTCTGCTGCCCTTGCCAACCTACAATGCTGCCCACCAAACATGATTCTTTGACAAACCCCACCTTAATGAAACTATAACCTTTCGCTAGCCAAGAAGCATATGCCTAGTTTCAGTGCCCAGATATTTAGTTTTGCAGCAGGGGTGTGACCAGCTCAAGCACCAAAGCAGATCATGCCCTCAAGAGCATGTTCTCAGAAATCTCAGATAGACTTAGAGAAGAAGGTGAAGCCCCAATAGAGTATGATGCCCTCAAAACATACTTCCTGGAGTAGTACTCACTATTGCCAGTTGCCCTTATGGTCTTTTTCAGCTCTTTTAAAAGCCATTTGGGGACCAAAAGGTTCCACTCGTCCTCAGAGAAATGACCAGTATTGCTCGCTTACAGCCTGCCGTAGACAGCTCTACAAATGAATATACACTCCATACCCATTTGGTACAACGCCTACCCAAAATTATACGTTCCGCCATCCCCGCTGTCAATAACTTGCCCATGAAGAACCTGGTTATCAAAGTCAACACCTTTATGGACAGCCACTTTACCTCCGTCAAGATCTCCCTTAATGCCTCCACTTCTGATGAAGAGAAAAATTACTCAACACTAACTAAGGCCAACTTGAATTTTGTAAGACATAGAAGCCAGGCTGTGACCTGCCAGAGGGGCTACAAAGGTGTCCATCACCCACATATACCACCCCTTTCTCACTCCACAACCAACGACTTTTCCAGCCACTTACTGATCCCCATCAGCCTCAGTTCTGCTACTACCAATCCAGATTAGGGCAGTTTTAAAAATGTACAGATGGTTGTTGATGGCTAAAACAAGTTTAGGTAAGTCATCTCTTGTGGCGGTGTCCTCCCCTGTTACTAATCTTTTCTTTTTACATGATGCAGGTGCCAGTCTGGGAATTTTGGAAGGCTCTGGTGCTTGCTGTTCACTTCTACCAAAGTCGCTATGCAGGATATGACGTATTCATTTTACGCCTGCTGACATCCGCCTGGTAGCTGCCATTGGATCAGAGCTCCTCACCCATGGATACAAGACACTCACACTGTTGGTTTGGGGCACCAAATACCAATGGAAATTCGTTGTTGCTTCTACTCAGTGTGGATTTCTTAGCACATTTCCACCATCTGGTTGATGTCGGTTGATCTGGTCAACGCCAACTCGTGCTAATCAACACTTTTTTCAACAACCACACTCCGACCTCACACTCAACATCAGCCCAACTAAGGAGGCCTACGCCAACTTCCTCACGATGTACCAAGAAGTTTTCCATCCCAAACTTCGCCAAACACCCATGGATCCCACAAAGCACGGTGTTTATCACCATATCAAGATGACAGGGCCCCAAGTTTTCCAGATTCAGGCCTCTGACCTGGATAGTTTGGCAGCTGCTAAGCAAACGTCTGGTGAAATGGAAGAAACTTGCCTTTGACCAAAGGACTCAAGCCCATGGCTGTCTCCCTTACACATAGTCAAGAAGAAAGATGACGCCCGATGCCCTTGTGTGGATTACAGTCATCTGAACGTCCAGATAGAACCGGATCACTACCTCCTCCAAAACAATACCATTGTTACCTCCTACTTGCAAAAAGCGAAGGTTTTCTCCACACTCGACCTCTTACGGGTTATTATCAGGTGCCCGTGAACCCCAAAGGCCATCAGCACCTCCTTCAGTATCTACACATCCAGCTACTCCTGTTTTGACCTTTGTAATGCTGGGGCTCCTTTTCAATTCCCCATGAATGGAATCTCAGGGTACCTACCTATTATTGTATATTACATAAATTACATACCTGTGTTCTCTTCCTTCTAAGAGGAACACCTTATTATTATTATCATTATTATTTGCTAAGCTACAACCCTAGTTGGAAAAGCATAATGCTACAAGCCCAGGGGCTCCAACAGGGAAAATAGCACAGTGAGGAAAGGAAACAAGGAAAAATAAAATATTTTAAGAACAGTAACAACATCTAAATAAATATTTCCTATATAAACTATAAAAATTTCAACAAAACAAGAGGAAGAAAAATTAGATAGAATAGTGTGCCTGAGTGTAACCTTAAGCAAGAGAACTCTAACCCAATACAGTGGAAGACCCTGGTACAAAGGCTAGGTCACTACCCAAGACTAGAGAACAATGGTTTGATTTTGGAGTGTTTTCCTCCTAGAAGAACTGCTTGCCATAGCTAAAGAGTCTCTTCTACCCTTACCTAGAGGAAAGTAGCCAATGAACAATTACAGTACAGTAGTTAACCCCTTGGGTGAAGGAGAATTGTTTGGTAAACTCAGTGTTGTTAAGTGAATGAAAATAGAGGAAAATCTGTAAAGAATAGACCAGAGTATTCGGTGTATGTGTAGGGAAAGGGAAAGAACCGTAACCAGAGAGAAGGATCCAATTTAGTACTGTTTGACCAATCAAAGGACCCCATACTCTCTAGCGGTAATATCTCAACGGGCGGCTGGTGCCTTGGCCAACCTACTACCTACAAAAGAACAGCTTTGTTGTTTGGTATGACAAGTGTACCCTTGGCGCCGACAAATTATCGTTCCTAGGGCGCCGCATCACTCTTGAAGGTGCTTACCTCCTCCCTCGGAAGGTGGCAACCATTCAGAACTTCCCCACTCCCTCAACCATCAAAGGATTGCAAGAATTCTTTGACATGATCAACTTTTATCATCGGTTCCTGCCAGCCATCACCACCACTCTTGCCCCCTCTACGCCTCCCTCAAAAGCAAGCCAAATGACCTGAAGAGGGGTTCCCTTCAAGAAGCGCCATACTACAACGCAAAAAAGCCCCTATCAACCTCTGCTGCTATTACTTTTCCTGTGCCATATGTCCCTTGCCTTCTCTCTACCAACGTCAGCAACATCATTATTGGTACAGTACTAGAGCAGGTGGTCAAGGCCTTGCCGTGCCCATTGGCCTTCTTTAGTAGAAAACAGCCCAAGGCAGATTCCGGCTACTCTACCTTCAACCGCAAATTGTTGGTCATGCATTTGGCTGTCCAACTCTTTCACCACTTTTCAGAAGCTACGGCCTCTGTCCTTCACACACACCACATGCCTCTGGTGTTCTCCTTTACTTGACAGCCTGATGCCTGATCTGTCCCTCAATACCGAAATCACTCCACCATGGCTAAATACAACTGCACCCTACAACAACTTCCTGAGAAAAAGAATCCTGTTGCCGATCCCCTGTCATGAGACACATTGGCTGCCATTCACCTGGAAATGGACTACAATGCCTAAACAAAAGCTTGATAAGAAATCAGAGTATCAAGCATATGGAACATCCTGCACATCCTTCCGTTGGGAAGACCTCACAGTCGATAACTCCATATGTTTATATTGGTAGGGCGCGGCCGTGGATACCTGGCCCCATGATAGGTATTTGATTTCATTCATGGCATCTCACATCTCTTGCACAGATCTACTGCACAGTGACTGAATAAAAATTTAGTTTGGCACGGCATTACTTTGGATATTAAGGATTGGGTCCGTACCCGTACTTTATGTCAAACTTCAAAAGTACATAGACACATAGATTCAGTAGTGGGCACCTTTCCTCAACATCAGCATCAATTTGCCCACATTCACGTCGACGTAGTGAGTCCCCTACCCACATCACAAACTAGAATATCTGCCTCGTGTACACTCACCTTTCTCTCAGGGAGGATAGCAATATTTGGTATCCCAGAATTTATTACTTCTAAATGGTGTACCACTTTCATCTCTCCATTGGGGACATCACTAGCGAGTCTCCTGGGTATCACCTTACATCAGACAACTGCCTACAACCTTGGATTTAATGGAATTGTTGAACATTTTCATCATACCCTAAAAGCAGCTTTCATGTCCCAATGCAATGTTTTCAACTGATTTAATCAGCTTCCCTGCATTCTCCTGGGCTTAAAAACCACTCGAAAGGATGCCATGGATGTCACAGCAGCTGAAATGGTGTATGGGGACTCACTGGTTATCTCTGCCGGTTTTTATTTTTTTTTATTTTCAACCTTCTTCAACAATCTCCAGTGCCTACATCAGGCAAGTTGTAGGAAAATTTACTCCATACCGCCAGACTTACAAGCCCCATGCAAAGCAACACATGCCAACAGACCAGTTTATGAAAATGCAAATTATATTGTATTATGACGCTAGAAAGCTCTACTAACGCATCCTTACACGGGGCCTTTCCTTGTGATCCATTGTATACCAAAGGCTTTCTTTACAAGCATTGCAGCAAAAAAGACGAGGTATTCGTTGATCGTCTTAAACTTGCATATCACCTGCAAGACGAGCCACCTACAGTGCACCTCTGAAGATCAGGTCATCTCATTTCTCATGTATGTGATTTTTAGGGGAGAGCCATATACCATATATGTTTCATACATGCTCATACACTGTAACGGTATTGCTTTTTTATATCATTTTCCTGTGCACTACTGTATATATAGAAACCTGTTTAAGTTTGCTAACTAAAGTCTTGTACTGCTTTACTTTTACGTCTTTCTTGCTCTCACTTATCTGTATATAAGATCGTTATCATGTTGACAAAGTCAGTTGCATCTCCCTCGTCTATCTGTATGTGACAAATTAATAGTACTGTTTTTATCTGTCATAGAAACTGAAATTTTGTTTTCATCTCCAGCAAATTCTCTGTTCAAGAGATTTACCACATTTCCCGATATAAAACGTTTTGTGAATTGCAAGAAACAGGATTTACACATCTGTTAGCATTATTGGGAGAATTCTAGAGTTGCCTTTTTTATTGTTGATGTTGATGTCTTTAACACTCTCCCTTACATTCATGAAAAATGGAATGACGAGTGATAAATTAAACTCCTAGGTTCTTTAAAATTTTGTATAATAAAGTTAGATGTACATCAACGTAAACGCAGGAGGAAGCATGTCTAGGATTGTTACTATAGTGACCACTCAACAACGACTGACTATACGCATGACAGAAAGAAAAGCAGTGTTAACATAGGTACCTACATTGTTGACACAATGCATAATGAAAAAAAGGTCTTACATTACAGTTCATGTAATGAGAAAAGATAAATTGAAATCAAAGTAAATGTATATCAAAGAATATAAACTTTTTCTGTAATGTGGGTTCCGTACAACATATTAGTATTTATACACACCCCTCTCCCTTTATGTCCGTAGCACTGTCTAGAGCGGAACATTCCCTCTTTTGAGCTATTCGAGGTGAATGACGGGGGTGATTGGAGGCTCTTTTTCTTGGCCAGGGTAAGTGGACTCAGGAACATGGGGAGAGTGTTATTATAGATATTAGCCACTAGGCATAAATTTCTTTGGTTTTGTGACGGGTCGAGAGAAGGTTATGACTCAAAGACAGGATGAAAGCAACTGAGTAAGTTTATTATAGAACACTTACTTTACATACAAAAGCTCAAGGCAACAGGAAATTTCCTGGTCAAAATCGACACCGTTACCGATGAGAAAACAGACATTTTTTTTCAGGTTCTTTTTAGTGCGATGGGAGAGCGAAGATACAAGCATAGTATATACACTAAATGAACTATGTACGACTTTGTGACACAGAGTTGGTACATGGCTCCCCCCTAAAAATGACAAACTGTACATGTTAAATAGAGTGCTCTGATCTAGAGAGACGAACTATAGGCGGGTCATTTGGCAGGAGATAAGCAGGTGTCGTTGCGCAGGAAGGCGTGCGTTGCAGAGTGCAAGTCTGTCGGTATGTAATGCTTCGCTGGGGCTTGTAAGTTTGGCGACATGGAGTAAATTTTCCCACAACGTGACGTATGCACTGGAGATCGTCAGAGGAGGATGTAGAAGGAAACAATTCAGCAGGAACGACCAACGGGTTGCCATACACCATTTCAGCTGCTGAGACATCGAGGGCGTCTTTAGGAGTGGTCCTTAGTCTCAGGAGGACACAGGGAAGCTGAATATACCAGTTAGAATCCTTGCAGCAGGACATCAAATCTGCTTTGAGGGTGCGATGAAAACGTTCAACCATTCCATTGGAAGAGGGGTTGTAGACCATTGACTAATGTAGGGTGATGCCCAGGAGATTCGCTAATGGTGTGCACAATTGAGAGGTGAAAGTGGTACTCTTGTCAGAAGTAATATGCTCAGGGATACCAAATCTAGCAATTCATCCTGAGAGTAAGGCAGATGTACATGAGGCGGACGTTGCAGTTTCCATGGGAATGGCTTCAGGCCAACGAGTGGAGCGGTTGATGACGGTAAACAGGTAACGATGTCCTTGTGTTGTGGGTGGGGGGCCTACAACATTGACATAAATGTGTGCAAAACGACGCTGAGGTTGAGGAAAGGTACCCACTCCTGAATCCGTGTGTTGATGTACTTTGGAAGTTTGGCAAGAAGTACAGGTGCGGACCCAATCCTTAGCATCCTGAGAAATGCCGTGCCAAATGAACTTCGTCTTTAGCAGCTAAGCGGTAGAACAGCAGGATGGATGTGAAAGGCCGTGAATGAAACCAATCACCTGCCGGCACATGGGAGCAGGAATCCAAGGTCGCGGTCTACCAACACTGACGTCACAGAGGAGGGTGGTGTTGCAGTCTTCGAGGAGGAAGTCTTCCCAATGGAGGGACATGCAGGATGTCTTACTTGCTTGATACTCAGGATCCTGTCATTGGGCTCCAGCCAGGGCATTGTAATCCAATTCCAGTTGAACGGCAGCCAACGTGTTTCTTGACAGGGCATCGGCTACGGGATTCATTTTCCCAGGGACGTATTAAAGGGTGCAATTATATTCGGGCACGGGGGATAGATGTCGGCATTGACGGGCGGACCAAGCATCAGACTGTCGAGTGAAGGCGTGCATCAGAGGCATATGGTCTGTGCGAATGACGAAGGGCGTACCTTCTAAGAAATGGAGAAGTGACGGACAGCCAGGTGCACCGCCAGCAATTCGCGATTGAAGGTAGAATAACCCGATTCTACCTTGGAGAGATGGAGAGGGGCATGTGGGATAGAAAAGGTGAGAGCCGCAGCAGTTGAAAGGGCATTCTTTGCATTGCAGAAGGCTGCCTCCTGAAGGGGACCCCTCTTCAGGTCCTTTGGCTTGCCCTTGAGGGAGGTGGAGAGGAGAGCAAGAGTGGGGGTAATGACTGGCAGAAAACGGTAATATTAGTTGATCATGCCCAAGAATTCCTGCAGAGCTTTGACGATCGAGGGCGTGGGGAATTCCTGAACGGCTGGTACCTTCTCAGGCAGGGGATGGACTCTTTCAGGAGTGATACGGTGCCCTGAAAATGACACTTCGTTTGCGCCAAAGGAACACTTGTCGTAGCGGACTACAAGGCCATTTTGTTGCAGGCGGTCAAGCACGATGCGCAGGTGACGGAGGTGTTCCTCTTTTGAGGAGAACACAAGTATGTTGTCCACATAATATTCACAGAAGGGAAGGTCCCCTAAGATGCCATCCATGAGGCGTTGAAACGAGGCCCCAGCATTACGAAGGCCAAAACATGAGTAAATGAAGGTGTATGTACCAAACGGAGCGGTGATGGCAGTCTTGGAGATGTCTTCTGGGTTCATAGGCACCTGATAATACCCCTTCAGGAGGTCGAGCGTAGAGAAAACTTTCGCTTTGTGCAGGTAGGAGGTCACGTCGACGATGTTTGGGAGGGGGTAGTGATCCGGTTCTGCTTGCATGTTCAGGCGCTTGTAATCCATGCATGGACGGAGGGAGCCGTCTTTCTTCAGAACGATGTGTAAGGGGGACGACCATGGGCTGGAGGCCTTTTGGCAAAGGCCCATTTCCTCCATTTCAGCGAACGTCTGTTTGGCGGCTGCCAATCGTTCCAGTGCCAGACGTCTGAATTTTGCGAAGACTGGCAGTCCCGTCATCTTGATATGGTGATAAATACTATGCTTGGCAGGGGCCGTGGGCGTTTGGCGAAATACTGGACGGAAAACTTCCGGGTACGACGTGAGGATGTGGTCGAAAGCATCCGTGGGTGCACTGATGTGGAGAGCGAGGTTGGAGGGGGCGGGTTGAAGAGGTGTCGACAAGTACGAGTCTACATTGACTAATCGTCAGTGGGAGACATCGACCAGAAGGTGGAAATGAGAGAGGAAATCCGCTTCGAGGATTGGCAATGTAACATCAACAACAAGAAACTTTCAATTAAATTTACTGTTTCCAAACAATAATGTGAGGTTCTCGTAACCATAGGTGGGTATCGCATATCCGTTGGCAGCTACCAAGCGGACGTCGGCAGACGTAGACAGACTACGTCGTTTCCTGAAGAGTTCCCTTGGCAAAAGAGAACGACAAGCACCCGTGTCTACCAAAAATCGCACGCCCGTTCCTGCATCATTTAAAAATAAAAGATTAGAAACACGAAAGTCCACCGCCACGAGTGATGGCCTACTTACACGTTTTTTGGCCTCTGACAATCCTTGGCACATTTCTTCGCGGTTGCCCGAAATGTGAAGTGGTAGTAGCAAAACTGCGTCGGATGGGAGGTAGTAAGTGGCTGTAGAAGTCGTTGGTTGGGGCGCGAGTGAGTGGTGGGTGGTGGGTGGCTTTGTCGCCGCTTCAGCACGTCACGGGGTAGGCGAGTATGTCCTACGGCATTCACGTCAGCTTCGGTCGAGGTTGAATAGGCATCCTTGTCGTCAGGGGTGAAGGCGTTGATGGATGTCTTGCAACAGGTTGCAAGCGAGCGATACTGGTCATTTCCCTTTGGGCGAGCGAAGCCCTTTGGTCCCCAACAGTTGTTGAGAGAGCTGAAAAAGCTTTGTTATACGGGCAGCTGGCGACGGCGAGTACTGCTGCAGAAGGTATGTTTTGAGGGCATCATACGCTATTGCGGTGTCTCCTTGTTCACAAAGCCGGTCGGATATTTCCTGGAAGATGTCCTCTGGTATCACTGCGAGAAAACAATCTGCTTTGGTGGTTGAGCGAGTACGCCCTTGATGCGAAACTTGACTTCTGCGCACTGAAACCAAGCAAACGCCTCTCCGCTGGCGAACGATGAAAGTTTCAATGGGGCAGCCGCAGCGCCAACTTCCCTAGAGTCCGCCATAGTACCAACGATGGAGGGGCGAGGGGGCGTGGAAGGCGGGAAGAGCAAGTCGACTTCCGGGGTCACCAGTGTGACGGGCTGAGAAAAGGTTGTGACCCAAAGACAGGATGAAAACAACTGAGTGAGTTTATTATAGAACACTCTCCTCTATATACAAAAGCTCAAGGCAACAGGAAATTTCCTGTTCAAAATTGACACCTTTACCGATGAGAAAAACAGACATGTTTTTTCAGGTTCTTTTTAGTGCGAGGGGAGAGCGAAGATATAAGCATAATATATACACAAAATGAACTATGTATGATCGTGTGACACATGGTTGGTACAGTTTCAAAACCACACGTGACCACAAGAAAGGCACACTTTTTACTGTCGTGACCTCCAGTGGCCCATCATGATGCTGACTATGTCCCTTCAAAGTGTTGTTATATCTTGTATCCTGATTCGTTGGCTTATGGCGAGCTTGGGTAGAGGGCGGGCATGTGGATTGTAAAAACTCATGGCCTAGTTGGTGTTGGCAGCGCTACCACATTTCAATTATCTTTTTTAAATGACAAGGCGCTTAAAGGAAACTGATAAGAGGGTGTGAGAGGAATATTTGGTCATGTATGGGTCATTAATCTTCTACTTCCCTAACAAGTCAAGGAATCTAAACATATTTGCTTTTGTGCTCATAATGACTGACAAGCAATCATCTTTAGTTATCGTTATTTTGTTTTACTATCAGTTTGAGAAACATTGTGTTTGAGAAGTTTTTACCCTTTTTTATTCTATTATTTTGTTACATCTATTTGAAAAGGTTAAAATATAAGTAAAATATTATATAAGGTAAAATCAGGTTTCAATTTTCATTCTCAAAAGGATTATTGATGGGATAAAATCCATGCTTCCAATTATGATATTTATCAGTAGAAATAATCCTTTTTGTCATTATTTCTAAAGTCATTCTAATTTTTTATTGGTTTAATTTTTTTGTCAACCATTTGTAATTCTCGATGAAATTATATTTTGTATATTCTATTGAATGTTTTCACTCTGAATATTTCTTTTGTCTTTATCATTGATCAAAATTGAGTAGATAAATCTAAATGACTAGAGCAAAGTAACTTTATTATTCTTGAATTAAACATACTAGGTTTACTCTGCTATATCTAAAGTAGATGCAGAACATTCATTCTTTTGAGCTATTCAAGGTTAATTACGAGGTGCATTGAAGGCTCTTTTTCCTGGCCAGAGTAAATGGACACAGGAACTTTGGGAGACGTGTTATCACAGATATTAGCCAATGCGTGTAAATGTCTTCGATTTCAAAACCATATTTGATCAACAGGAAGGCACACTTTGTACTGTCGGGACCTTCCACAGCCCATCATGATTCCTACTATGTATCTTCAAAGTGTAGTTACATCCTCTATGCTGATTCGTTGGCTTATAGTAAGCTTGGGTAGAGGACGGTCATGTGAGTTGTAAAAGCTCATAGCCTGGACGATGTGGGCAGCAGTAAGACTGTTAAAATCTTCAGTTAGTTTGCCACTCATCTGTGAATGAATGAGGGTGACTGTAACACAAGTGTGGATAGGATGACTATAGAGAATTTACACAAGGGAGCGTCTAGCAGAGGTCGGGTATTCCAAAACTCCTGAGGTCCCCTGTCCAAGGCTTCACAATCTATGTTCCTGAATGGGGCAGTCTTGATGATAATTGGTTTGACAGGTTTCACTGCAGCTTCTATGTGTCCATTAGACTAAGGTCATGTGAAGAAGTGATGAACTCGCCAGCAGTTGGTAAATTGCTTGAATACTTGGCTGGAAAATGACAGTCCTCCATCAGATTGTAAGCAGAGTGACATACCAACCTTGTAGTAGAAGAAACAGAAAATTCTGGCTGCAGTACTATTATATTCACATGGAACAACCACATTTCAGCTCTTGGCCTACTAGTGGCCCCTTTGAAAAATAACTATTAATGTAAGCTTCTTTCTTCCTGCTTTTTAAAATGCAACCAGACTTCCCGTGTAAGCCATTTTGTGGTGCCTCTTTTCTATAGAAGTTTGCATTGTGTGAAAAGCTGCTAGAGCCTGCTTAATTTCTGCCCCTATCATAAGGTCCTCCTTCTCCTCACCCCTAGAGAACTGAGCTAAAATGACGTTCAGTTGCAGGGCCTCCAACTCCTTTAGGTCGTTCATCGAATATTCCTCTTGGTTTTCTTCAAGAAGCTCATTAATAATTTTTTTGCATGGACCTCCCAAGTGTTAAAATGTCGTCAGCCTCAGATTATGGAACAGATTATGGAACATTAACTTTTTTGGCTCCAGCATCAGCTAGGCTTACATAGAATCCCTCGAAGTCTCGCGCAGAGACGACACCTGCCCACAGCTTCTTCCACGAATATTATGAGGGGCCCAGCCAAAAAGCCAATATATGGGGGTATGGGACGAAAAACGCAAAATCCTGAAAAAAAAAATTCACTGAGCTTCATATGGCAATGGAGAATGCATATACGAATGCATTGTGAAAATTCCTCTTACATTCATAGTTACAGCGTAATTAGTAAAAGTAACTCAATCAGCCAAAATCATTGATCCCTACAAGATAATGCAGTATTTTTTCTGTTATTGTAAATATGGATAATTATCACATTTTGATATGAAACAAATTTTGAGCATCTGTATAGATTCCATCAGTCACAAGACAAGAAGACGAAGTTATAATTACACCCTTCATTGCCAGCACAAACCTCAAAGAGAGTATATATTTGAGTTTGACCTCTGTCATTCGCTTGCTTTTGCGTCTGTTTTTCTTGGTTTCGGCAAGAATTTCATCATGTCAAAGAGGAAAAGACAATTTCAACATCTCCCTAATATGAGGAAGAAGAAAATTTAGTCTTTTTTTCCAATTTCTGTTTCATGTCTTTTTTCTTACTTTTTCCCCCCTGATTTATTGGGTTTATTCTTTTACCATAATGAAAAAAAAAATTATCTATCAAAAACAATTACTTAAAAAAAAAATTGATTGGAGGTCTACATCAGGTCTATATAGGGTAGTAATCCAAGGTCTTAATATCACGTATCATGGGAGGAGATAGAATTTGAAAAACACTCATTCTCAGGATAAATCGCCTTGATGTCACAAAACCGAAGGTCAGAGGCAAAAATCCTATGCAGTTTGGAGATATCCTAAATCACGCAAGTGGTATGAATGTCAAAGTCCAGTTCTTAAAAACGGCACTAGCCAGCC
>NC_090733.1:52056493-52071493 GCF_036898095.1 Palaemon carinicauda
GGCCTACCAAGGAACATCAATAATTTCATCCTACTGTTTGCTCAGTTTATATATACAATCTCTTCGTCAAATCGGAGGTCAGAGAGGGAGAGCTAGAGAGCGGCTGGTGAGAAGGAGACTGAGAAGGCAACGATCGACGTGGGTGCGCAAATGGTTGTCAGAAGATAGGCGGCTGAGACTGGGACATTACTCAAGATTTCTCGTAAGAAAACTCCGCACTGAAGATGTTTCTTCATTTTAGAACTATTTGAGATGGACTCCAGAGATATTTAAGACATATTCAATAAAGCTTCGAGAACTTTTGGTTACTGGTGTAGTAGCCATATTTATATTTTTTTTATCGCATTTAATCCAAAAGGATTTATTATTTTGGTGAGGAACGGTATTTAGTGAAGCAAATTAAATTGCTATATAGTGTAAATGCAGTATATTTTATTTCGCCGAGAATTTTCTGTGATTGACAGGTTTGGTTATTTAGAATCACCAGAGGGTTCTAGCCTATGCTGCCCTATTTCAGTTTAGTATTCTTTGGCAATATATCATAAAGCCAGATGGTCACGTTAAATTTTTTGCCATAATAATGACTCAGTCTTCAAGAAAGCCTCAACTTTTTACGAATTGTTTATTTAGATTTCTGGTGCTTAATTTGTTATTTTTTGTATAATAGGTTTTTATATGGACTGGAATTTAATAGGTAAAAATTATGACGTCAGTAAAATTATAGTGATATTTTATTAATTAATAAAACACTTAGGCTTTTCTTTAATCAAGGAAACTAATTTCAAGATTAGTATAAATAAATACAATTAATTACCTGTCATCAATTTATTATCATTACTATTCATAACGAGCATACGTTCTTTCAAAAGAAGCGGAAAGAATGACCATGAAAAAAAAAAAACGAAAATAAAAAATTGAGAAATTTAGGTAGATATAGTTATTAATAACAAAAAGATCCTATATACATGCTTCCCGTTACGCTACGGAACGCCTCCAAGTTTTGATAAGGCTAACTACGTACTGCTACGTTATGTTACGTTTTGTTGCGTTTACCCCGTTTTACTATGGTCTACTAAGTTTTCGATCTGCGCCGGGACTGCCGGGCCAAATTTTTTAACAGTTTAAAATTTTGAGCCGGCATCCACGGCAGTCAGGGCCTGTCACGTTTGCCAATCCCGTTCCACAGAGTTGTATAACGT
Source organism: Palaemon carinicauda (assembly GCF_036898095.1). Lineage (NCBI taxonomy): Eukaryota > Metazoa > Arthropoda > Malacostraca > Decapoda > Palaemonidae > Palaemon > Palaemon carinicauda. Next base: position 52,057,693 of record NC_090733.1, read on the forward strand.
TTTTTCGCGTCCATCCCGTTTTGTTCATGGTGTCCCGAAACGAGGTTGCCGGGACCGCCGGGAACATAGTGAAAACCTAGCATTAACTTACAAGTTACTTTGGGAATCAATTCCTAAGGGTGTCCTCATGTAATTGTGGGGTCAAGGATATCATTATCCACCTCAATTTTGCTAGCATCCCTTCGTGTTTAAGCAACACCCCAGCAGAGCCCTGCCCAGGGGAAAATATATATTTCGGAATCTAAAAAATAGAGAAAAGATAGTTATATATGATAATTACTCCCATATTTGCACCTTCATCATCACAGCTGTTTTATAAATTTCAGTTTCTTAATGAAAAGGTCACTAAAAGTGATTATATATGACCAGGCTATATCCAGATTACAACATGTAAATGATAGTGTCAACATTAGTATGCTCTATGGATTTTCAGCATTTCTGTAAACATACCACAAGGTGGTCTGCTAATAAATCTCTATAGATCTAGAACGGTAACAGGGAGACCAGACAACAAAGCCTATACTCTGACAGGCATAACATGGTTACAGGTAAAACCCGCAAAAATTACAAGTGTAGAACTTAAACCAAGTGGTGAAACTACCTTTTCCTACTTCTAAATTCACACTAGCGTCAAACATATCAGTTGGAACACAATATTTTAACTATGTTATGTGAGGTTTTAAAAAAACTTTCTGTCATTGCTGATGGTGCAGGGGTGACAACATGGAAGGCCTCTCAAAGTTGAGTTGCACTGCTTAGGGAGCGGAGAATATTTGCTCATTTGAAGTCGGATTCCCATGCCTATGGGAGGAGAAAAGCACTCTGATTAGCAGGGTTGGGATCAGAGGAGTGTTCCTACTGGCTGAAGAAAATAATGTGATTTACGTCACAGAGGGTACGTTCAATAGAATTATATGACCAAAACTAATTTTACAAGAGAGAGAGAGAGAGAGAGAGAGAGAGAGAGAGAGAGAGAGAGAGAGAGAGAGAGAGGGGGAGAGAGAGAGAGAGAGAGAGAGAGAGAGAGAGAGAGAGAGAGAGAGAGAGAGAGAGAGAGAGAGAGAGAGAGAGAGAACAATATCTAAGGATCATTCATTAGTTTTAATCAGACTGCATAACATTATGATTATGAATACAAGAATGGTCAAAGTTTAATCATCTTTCTGCTTCAAGTACACCAATTCTTCATGTAATCATCAGAACACTCTCATGATAACTCTCATACAAGTAAAATATGTTTTCAGACTAAGGAAAGACATCGCAAAAGAATATGGTTCCCTTATTGCGAAAATACATATTCAAGTGGGCATGATAGTGGTTACTAAATCTTTGCAATTTTCATACACAAGTTTTATTTGATCTTGAAAAGATTGCCAAATATCATTGACCTCACCAGGATCTTTGTTCAGCTGGAATTAAATTTCTTCTTGATTTTATTATACTTTATTGACTCCACGTCGTTGAAATGTTGATTAGTTTCGTAAAAAGTAGCAATTTTGTTAATTAGAAATAGCAAAGAAAAGTTTGATCATTGGATTTATTTTTACCAAAAGGGATGCGCAATCGTTCACTTGTCTAGTGAACTAGCGAGTTTAATTTGATATCCTCCTTAAGGGAAAGGATATCTTCTTTTTTTCCTATTTGTACTCGTAAAATTCATCATTCGACACCAATTTATCCGCTCTATTATAAAAGCGGCAGTTAAAATTGTATCTCTCTACGCAGATAAGATTTTTCAAATATGGACTCACGCTGAGGAACTTTAATGTACACATACTGTATATACAGGAATCCCTCGCTAGTTAACTGATATACTTATCGATTTATATATATATGTGTGTGTGTGTGTGTTTGTGTATGTGTGTGTGTGCGTGTGTGTGTGTGTGTGTGGGCGCGTGTGTGTGTATATGATATGTGTACACACACATACATATATATATATATATATATATATATATATATATATATATATATATATATATATATATATATATATATATATATATATTCACTCAGTTATGTATTCTCTATGTGATTTATATATGTAATATATGTTTATTTAGTAAATAATATATTGTCTACTTTTTCATGTGTTTTTAATTGCAGGGTTATCTTGATCTTTCACTTGAGAATTTGCATTTCTCTTATTCTGATATACATGGTGCAAGTAAATATAAACCCTACCAGGCAAAGATTTAAGGGAAGATCGTGATTAATAAATAATGAACTCATTTGCATAACCAATCTCACTCACTTACATGGCTACTCCAATGAGAAATGATTTAGTACGAACACAAGCAGGTTGAGAGGCCAATAAATTCGCCGCTTCCACGGACAGATTGATTATCCTTCAATCATCCCAGTGCAGCTTGATCTCTTACGCCCTTCTGGCTCCTTCTAAAGATTTAATCACATGAGTAGCTTTCGGAAACCTGTCTGGTGTGACAACTTGCTATCTTGTGCATTATAACGAAGAAGTGTTAGACGCTACGGCAGTGCACGCATATTCTTCAAAATACTTATGATAGCTGCAATTAATCATAGAGATGCCATGAAAAAGATCTGATTGTATGTTAGGGGTACCTCTTATTTGGCTAGCTAAGATGAAGCAGTATGCTTCCAGATAACATCTTACAGGATACTCTCGTTGAGAGAGAGAGAGAGAGAGAGAGAGAGAGAGAGAGAGAGAGAGAGAGAAGATTATTTAACTCCTGCAATTTTCTTTCTATTATTACTTGAAACATTGATATTTCAAAAATCACTTGCAGAATTTCAATGTCTGTTTTCTTAGTAAGGATACTTTGCCGTGATGAAAGGATTTGCGTATCGCCATGATAAGCACAGCTGTAATATTCAGGGCACCCATAATTGGTAGGTTGCTGTGAACGATCAGAAAAAAAAGTCTCCCACCATCACCAATCCACAGTGCCTGGCGTGATACTAAACCCTAGCCATGAATAAAACAGTCCCGTCTCGGTCCCGTCCCCAGTGACAGTAGCACATCAACCCAAGGTGGCGGGCAGATATGCCCCATTGCAGGGGGTGCTAAAAGTCTCTAGACGAGAACAGACCACCTTTTTAAATTAAACCTTGCAACATGCATTCTCAGGACATGGTCTGGGGATTAAGATCTAGCTTTGTTACTACAATATCTGAAATAAATAAATTTGGATATTATAGGATTGACCGATATTAAAAGAACTGGGGAATCTCATATTGGGATAAAAGAGGGCCATATATTGTGCTTAATATGTCATGAAAATAACCAAAAAAAAGTTAAAAAATAGAGTAGATTTTGTTATTAATGAAAATCATGCAGGTAACATAGAAAGAATGTATGTTATTAGAGATATAAATGAAGGATTGGTTATCAAACTAAATAGTATTCAAAAATGGAAGATCATTCAAACGTATGCAACAACAACACCCCATACAGAGGAGGAATTAGAAACTTTTTATAAAGATCTAGAGATATCTTTGAAGAAAAAATATAATACTAAGTTTACACTTCTTTCGGGCAATCTCAATACTGAAGCATTTCAAAAGAAGAGAATTAGCAGGAGGTGAATTTGGAGTAGGCACAAAAATGTCAGAGGAGACATGCTAGTTAACTTTGCCGAAAGAAGCAATAAGAAATTATGAATACTTTTTTTTATATAAAAAGGTACTAGAAACTAGACATGAGAAACCCAGAGGAAGAAACAATAAAACTAAAACGATTTTATTCTTAGTGAAAAAATAAATCCAGGTAAAGATATAACGGTATTGTATAAGTAGAAGTCAAACAACTATGCATTGGTGAGAAGTAAAAAATAATTCTATCTTAGGAGAGGAAAAGATAAACTAATTTTTATAACGAAAGTAAAATCCTTTAATAAGAGAAAACCTTCGAGAGTTTGAGTCTGATGAAACAGATACAAGCAAAGAAGAAATGAACAATACTCTAACACAATTCAAAGTGAAGTCAGTATAAGAGATAGGTAGAAAAGTTCCTAAACTAGATCAAGGGAAAATATCAGTAAAGATCAAGATCCTAATAAAGAAAAGAAGAAAAAAAGTAAACTCTAAGAGAAAGGAAATAGAATTAGCAGAACTATCCAAAATAATAAACAAACTAAAACCCCTAGACAATCAGATCTAAATTGAGAAAATACTGAAGAGAGAGAAAAAAAATCAAATTAATGAACAGAACTCCTGGAACAAGGTGTCAAATGATGTTTGATTTTAAGGAGGAAAATGGAAATAGTATCAACAAAAGAGGTGTGATAAAAGTGGCAAAGCATTTCTATATAATGCCTTAGAAAAGTGATATAAGAAAAACATTGCTAAAAAGAATAGTGATATTCCTGAGCGGGTACCTTAAGTAACAGTCCTAGAAGTAAAGAAAGCATTGATAGGCACGACAAGAAGGAAAGCAGCAGGGGAAGATGACTTAACAATTAATTCAATAATAATTGGAGGAAATTTCCCAGTCGTAAAACTGGCTAAACTTTGCACAAAATGTCTACAAGAATGCTTTATACCTACCGCTTGGATAAAAAAAAAACAAAAAAAAAAAACATTATTATACTAATTCACAAAGAGGGAGACACAAAAGACTAGAAAATTACTGACCCTTAAGTTTACTTCTAATAATATAAAAGATATTTACAAATGTCAAATTTGGCCGAATAGAAAGACAGATAGACTTTCATTAACCAAGAAACCAGGTAGTAGAAGCGGGTGTTCAACAACCAACAATATCAATATAATTAAACACCTAATGGAAAAATCAGCAGATTATTACAAACGAGAAACCTTATGATTCTGACAACTTCAGAAGTAATGAAAACTCTTCAAAGACATAGTAAGGATGAAAGTATGCTAGAATACTTGAAAATATTTATAAGGAAAGTACAAATTCATAAAACTACAGTAACATAATGAGAAAATTCTGATTGAGAAAGGATTTAAACAGGGAGACCTCGTCTCTCCTAGATTATTCAAAACAGGCCTATAATGATTTTATATATATATATATATATATATATATATATATATATATATATATATATATATATATATATATATATATATATATATATATATATATATATATATATATATATAGACTGGGTAAATGTAGGATTTAACATAAATGAATAATATTTTAACAACTTAAGATTTGCAGATGACATAGTTCTACTCTGTTTGCTGAATCATGGAAGGAATTGCTAAAGATGATAGATTTGAAAAGAGAAAGTAGAAAAGTAGACTGAAAATTAATATGGGTGAAGTTAAGATAATGTTCAGTGAAAATGCAGAGATATCAATTAAAGGTTATGGATGAATCTCTAGAGATCCTTGATAAACATACGTTCACATAGACATAAAATGTTTCCCGGGGACATAACACCGAAACTAAAAGAATGATAAGTATAGGATAGAAAGCTTTTGGTGAACAAAATTAGATTATGAAAAGGGAAATGCCACTTTTTTTCTAAAATCAAAAGTATTTAATCAGATGTTCTTACCCGTATCATCTTATGCATCACAAAACTTGGTGTCATACTAAAGCCTTGGAATATAAGCTAGTTACAACTCAAAGAGCTTTGGAAAGTATGATAATGGTGATAACACTAAAAGACAGAAAAGAGCAATAAGGATATGAGAGCAAGATAAACTGGAGCATATTCAAACCACGTGCGAGAAAAATAAATGGGCATGTGCGGAAATGTAAGGAGAATGAAAGATAATAGACAGACAAGAAGAATAACAGAATTGAACTCTACAGATAGCATATGAAGCATGGGAGGGTATAGATTGCCATACAAAGATCATTAAAAGACATGAGTTGATGATGATGTTCATATATGAAGCGGGTTTTCTTACTGGTAATAGGTATGAGGTTTAGGTCACGTGTGACAACATCCCTTGTTTTCTTCAAGGATGTTGGCTATTCAGTTCTTTTCAAGTGTTCCACAACTTTATTTAGCTCAGAGATACATGCAAGTACAAATTCAAACAAAATTCTCGTTAAGTTTTTAGCTGAAATACGAGAAAATATCCGTTGTAGTGACTTTTTTTTTCTATTACTTCTTGTGTATAACTGTACTGAATCCTATACAGCTTATGCATGAGGTCATGCAGTCTATATATGCAAAGAAAAACAGGTATATGCAAGCACGAATACCTGCAAAGACTAGTTGTAATTATTTAATTTGTCCACTTCTTACCGGACATAAAATGATTCGCCGTAATTTTATAAGTTTAAGTCCATTCTTTTATTGTTTCTATGAATATGTAGGTTTAAATTATAAAGTTTAGTTAACTCAGAGCATGGACACATCTCGATATATAAACACACAGACGCTGACTCATACAGACATACACGCACAAATTAACAATTTTGTATGTACACGTGTATGCATATATCTCCATTCACTTTCGAAGGGTTAGCACCAAAACGATAAAACATTCTGGAAAATTCCTCAAGAGATTTTAGTACCAAATCCTAGCTAAGCGGACCATGATGTAACCCAGGGTCTCCCAAGCGTTAGCCAATGGTTGATTGATTTTCAAAAGGTAGGTAGTTTGGGAGGTCAGAATCCAGGGATGTAATATGTTACATCTGAATCATTTGTGAAATTTTATCAAATTTAAAATGTGATAAAAAAGACCATTAAACTTACCATGAGGTCCTAAAGAAAAAAAGGAAATTTTTTATGGAAATGAAAAATAATGATTGGAGTTCAACGTATTCAAACTTTTTTTTAGTATATGTTTTAAGAGATTTATATGTAAATAAGTCCAAGAGCATTAGTTAACCAATAAAATATTGACTATATTATAAACATGATACTTTCCTTTTATTTACGTAATTTCTGAGGATTAGATCACGTTTTTCTTAAATCAGCAATCACAGAATCTTTCCTAATTGTTTCTACATTATTTTATAACTCAAGGCTAGGAAGATCAATTATTCTCTCTCTCTCTCTCTCTCTCTCTCTCTCTCTCTCTCTCTCTCTCTCTCTCTCTCTCTCTCTCTCTCTCTCTCTCTCTCTCTCTCTCTCTCTCTCTCTTGTCAAAAGAAATGCCACTTTTTTTTTAAAAATTCAAAAGTATTTAATCAGATGTTCTTACCCGTATCATCTTATGCATCACAAAACTATCATCTGGCGATAGCATAGAGGGTCACACATCGTGGAGATTCCATATTTTCTTATGACTAGCATAGAGGGTCATACATCGTGGAGATTCCATATTTTCTTATGACTAGCATAGAGGGTCACACATCGTGGAGATTCCATATTTTCTTATGACTAGCATAGAGAGTCATAAATCGTGGAGATTCCCTTTTTTCTTATGACTGGCATAGAGGGTACCACATCGTGGAGAGTCCATTTTTTCTTTTGAATTACCCAAGGTTAGTCGAAAAGATTGGGGGATGTATTTCTATAAAAAAGGCCATTTTAATAACTTCAGATCTGGCGATAGCTTACGTTTCCAGTTTATCATTTGTTTGAATGGTTTTAAGAAGTGCAAGCGCGCGGAGAGAGAGAGAGAGAGAGAGAGAGAGAGAGAGAGAGAGAGAGAGAGAGAGAGAGAGAGAGAGAGAGAGAAAGGCAATATTGTTTCTGTTCTTCATTGTTGTTATTTTATGTCTTATATACTGATATACTACATATATTTAGAGGCTCTTTCCGATGTCTTCATTCCAATCCCTTTACCAATTCTTTTTATTCAGTTATTTCTAGTGCCCACCTTCCCAGTCATTCAGGTTCTCCCCTTCTCTCTGCTGAAGCCAAAGGACTGCTCTCCCTACCCTGCATGAGAATTGGGTCGGAGTTTTATGGAAAGATAGGGGAAATGTAGTGATGGCTCTTTATAGTCAAATAAAAAAAAAGAAAAAAAAAGATGGACCGATTTAGTCATATCTGATAACACAATTTATTTCAAATTTAAAGATTTATTTCAATAAATATTCAATTTCTCGATAAGTGGAATAGAAAGTTATGGCAAATTACTAGTATAAGTTTCTAAATAGAGATATAGTCTGAATATTATTTTTTAATAGACTGTTCTGCAATATTACTAGTGCAGAGCTTTATTAAATGTATGAATTTATCATTAATGTATACTGTATGCAAAAACGCATTTTCATCAACAACCATATAATTCATAGTGTCCTAGTATCCCCAGATTGCATCAATGAGATATTTTAGGATAATGAGGATGAACAATATATTGTATCAACCGTGTATCACACGACCGTACATAGTAACAACATTTTATTCTGTGTATATATTATGCTTCTATCTTCGCTCTCCCCGCACACAAATAAGGACCTGAAATAACATGTCTGTTTTTCTTACCTTTAACTGTTAACCTGTGCGGTGTCGGTTGAATATGAAATTTCCTGTTATGAATTTTATGCCTTTTTTGCATGGAGTTTATGTATATAAAAACCGATGTTGTATATTAAAGTTACTCAGTTGCTTTCATTCCGCCTTTGAGTCACAACCTTCTCTCGGCTCGTCACAATATATATATATATATATATATATATATATATATATATATATATATATATATATATATATATATATATATATATAGTTATTCTTGGTGGTCATTATGCTACCTTTTTTCAAATAAAAGACCCCGCCAGCAAGGATGAGTCGAAATGCCACGAGCATTGGGACCCCACCCAGAGTCTCACCCACCCCCCAAACCATCCTATACCAGTCTACTCCCTTTGAGGTCTCATTTCCAGACAGCCTTTATGAACCACATGGCAGCTTTGAGATACCAGGAGAAGGAGAGAGGTGATATGTGAAGGACACGTGACAAAGCCTGACCAATAGGACAGCGGTCAGGCCAATTCCCCCTACCACCCCCAATTGGGGGCCAAGTGGAGTCGAATCCACCCAGGAAAACTGGGTCTCGCTCTTCGTGACTCAGCCTCAGTGAGAGAAATATCGCTTCTCTTCACCCTCAAGACATCAGGGAGGCTTGACCTGACATACCCTCCACAAGGGAGGAACCAGAGTCCTTTTTACCAAGGTAAGGTGTCTAATTTTGAGATCCTCATCATCCTTACCCAACCTCCCATCACTTCCTAATCACATCCCATTTTTCCTTTTATCCTTTAAAGAAAGATCCTACCCACTGAACCTTGTATCCTAGTCCCTATACCCAAACCACGTGTGCCGTTTGCTCCTCGCCTTAATTAATTCACCCTGTGACAGTGTTGATTCCCAATGTAGTGTTTAAATCCCTAAGCTTTGCATTTTCATTTAATATGCTTAAAGGTTTTAACCACACGATAAAGCTTGTAAAAGTAAGTGTTCTGTTAATAATTCAATTTATTTCCCTTTCCATGGAACGTGATTGCTCAGCTGAATTCTCATCAACGGTCCATCAAACTTCACTCCAAGCTCCTCATGGTTTAAATTAAAATATAATTATCTGTTGTGCTCCCCTTTTTTTTATTAATTTTTTTTTGAATATTATTGTAAATATGTCTATTTGTCGTTATTCCTTGTCTTAATGCGGACTGGCGACCTTTCCATTGTTCTTTCCTTTGTTATTGCCCTGAGTCCTTTAAGCAAGGCCGGACTCACACTACAGGCCCGTAACAAACTGGCAACCTCGCCAGGATTCGCCAACACAATAATTTCTATTTATTTTTATTAAAGTCAAATTCCTCCCTTTTCTATCTTTAGCGACTTGACAAACATCAATTTCATTGCAAGTAAATTATCTTATCACTGGAGTTGGAACTGTGGAAGAAAACAGCAAAACCATTCTATTTTCATTGTTAAGATTTTGTGTTCGTTTGTGCGTGTGTTCGCACCGCGAACCCTTTTGTTTTAAAACCCACATGGTAGACTTTACTCCTATTGTTTAGCAGGATAGCCAACCATGTGAGGAGAATTTGTGTTCTGTTCTTTCTGAGTGTTTATTATCACAGTGGTTAAAATTTCTAATTTTATATATATATATATATATATATATATATATATATATATATATATATATATATATATATATATATATATATATATACTGTGCAGTGAGTGAATGTTCAGTTTTGTGTTAAATAAGTGATGTGAAATTTATGAAATTTTAGGGAAAAAACGTGGCCGGCTAACCACGTGTTGATTTCCAGTGAGGCATAATTCCTGTGTAAGGTAACGGTAAGAACACGTGGCATTCCTTATTTCTATTTTTTCTTTTGACAATAAGGGTATGTAATTTCGTTTTGTTACTTATTCGTGGGATATTATTTTTATGTATATTTTTGGAAGGGATAATTTTTGTACGATTGTGTAAAATTGTTAACCTAAAGATAAAGGATTTACGATATCACATTCAATTTAATTTTTTATTTTTCAATCGGGGTATAGGATCATTTCGATAAAATATTTGGTAGTGTAATTTCTTAAATTCATTTTTTTACTAAACGGAAATTATGTAAAGGTGTTGATTTTCTTAGTGAAGCAATAAGCAAACTCAGTGACATTGTGTGTTTTATTTAATTTATTATACTTTAAGTATACAGTATATTCAAACTTTTCATTAAGTCACAGAGTAGCAAGTGGTGGTTTTGCAAGAACGCACCCACACCTTTTTACAAAATAATTTTCTTATGACTAGCATAGAGGGTCACATCGTGGAGATTCCATATTTTCTTATGACTAGCATAGAGGGTCATACATTGTGGAGATTCCATTTTTCCTTATGACTAGCATAGAGGGTCACACATCGTGGAGATTCCCTTTTTTCTTATGACTGGCATAGAGGGTCACACATCGTGGATATTTCATTTTTTCTCATGACTAGCATAGAGGTTCACCCATAGTTGTGATTCCATTTTTCTTATGACTAGCATAGAGGTTCCCCCATAGTTGTGATTCCATTTTTTTAGGACTAGCATAGAGGTTCACCCATTGTTATGATTCCATTTTTTCTCTTGACTAGCATAGAGGTTCACCCATAGTTGTGATTCCATTTTTCTTATGACTAGCATAGAGGTTCACCCATAGTTGTGATTCCATTTTTCTTATGACTAACATAGAGGGGCACCCATACTTGTGATTGCATTTCATTTTGTTTAGCATAGAGTGTCACCCATAGTTGTGATTCCATTCTTTATGACTAGCATAGAGGGTCACACATAGTTGTGATTCCATTTTTTATGACTAGCAGAGAGGGTCATCCATAACTGTGATTCCATTCTTTATTGTCTACCACAGTTGTCATATATATCATTACTTGTTTAGACACATTACAACCAGACAGCCTAAGCTCACCAATTGTTGTGACCCTGGTTTTCAAGTTAGGGTCCTGTTCAATTACTTGCGAGGCTTACTATTCGGTGATAGTTCTTTTTCGAGAGGCCTTTTTTACAGTCATTGTGCATTTTGCCCAGCTCCATCTTCATCCTTCCTTCCATGAGACTCTTGCGTAAGGGTAGAGAGTCTTTCCCCTCCGTATAATTTCTTTCACGGTCAACATCGTACCTTGTGCTGTTGAGTTTGTTTTTGTCGCTGTCTCCACAAGAAATTAACAAATGACTGATGCTGAGATCAGTGCATTTGGGGATTTGGCAGAACGAGAAGGCTATGAGGGAGAAGCATTGCGAAGGTATGTGCGGGAGCTCATGAATGAAGCCAAAGCCCGGAGAAGAACAGGGCATGAAAGGATGCGCTATGAAAGAGAGAGAGCATATGAATTAAAAATGCAGGAGATGGACACCCGATTGGCACAACTCAAGAACTCGCCCCCCACCCCCCACCCCCACACCGCAGTGTTGCCAAGGTCCAGCAGGACAATTGCAGGAAGGTCCAGTTCATGGAAAGACTCACCAAAGAACTCCATACAGTGGAACTGAAGGTGACGACGTTCAAGCTCAGCAAGAAGTGCGGACTAAGGGCAGTGAGCAACATTGGACATGAGGGCTACTACCTGCTCTTGGGTCAAAAACCCACAAAGGGCGTACAGCGAGTGCCCCTCAGGTGCATGAAGGCTGCCAAGCCGGAGCCCAAAACGGTGAAGATGCTTCCTGCAGGGGAAGATTAATGGCTCGGTGACATTAACCTTGGGGAAATACCTTAGCTAAGTGAGGAGGCCCAAGAGTTTTCCTCCTCTAGCAGTGAGTCTGAGCCTCATACGCCAGAAGTTAATTCTGGTGAAGGTGTGCGGCTTCCCACCACAGGCGATAGGACTATTTCCAGCACCATGCCAGAGGTCTCAGAGGAGGACCAGGAATCTTCCCCTTCCAGCAATGAGTCTAAGCCCCGCACCAGAGAGTGCTCCCCAGCTAAAGCAATGATGCTTCCCACTAGGCCAGAGGTCTCAGAGGAGGACCAAGAGACCCTCAGGAGCCAGGCAGAGCTCAGCTGATTCCAGTTGATGGATGAGACAGTGATAAGCCACAGAGCACCCGCCTACTCAAACGAGGTGGAAATAAATAACCCCTCTAAGGCTGAGTTCCTGCTAAAGGATGAGGTGCCCCCTAAGATCACCCGAGGTTCTCACGATCCTGTTATGGTCTCGTGCCGGCAAGTAGTTGTTCCCCGTAATCTCTGCTTGTCGGTGCCACGCATGGTCCATGAGGGACTGGGAGGACAAGTTGGGGTAATATTTACCACACAGCTGATCTAGCATCGGCTCTGGCTGGGCTTGCATGAGATTGTCAAGGCTTACTTAGCATCCTACCATCCTTGCCAAGTCTCCGGTAACTATAAGCAAATAGTGCTGAGGGCATCGCTCCAACGTATCTCATCCACTACTGTCACAGAACTGACACAATTCTCTTATTGGTATGGCTTCCTAGCCAAATTTCAGAAGGACGAGGGTTTCCACTTCATGGCAAAGGAGTCACGACCTCTGACCATACTCATAAATTAATTTTTGGCTTCACCAGGTGCAAGCAAAAATTCCCAACTGTAGGATTTACTTAAATGGCAGCATAAATTTCTTCCAGACATGGGATAAACTCCAAACTCAAGAGAATGAGCTCTCAGGCATGGGCTTATCACTTGTGCATCTTGGTTCCTATCGTGCTGACCATGTGTTCCCACAGTCATTCCTAATGGACCATAACCCTCTAACCCACTTGACTGAGCTACGTAATGGGAATAAAAGACTTATGAGGTGGGGCATAGACCTCCAGAACTACAACTGGAAGGTCAAGCGCCTAAAGAGATCAGATGAGAGAGATATGTTCTCCTGGCATTAGTGCCTAATGCAAAGTGCCATGTCCATAACGTAGCCATAGTCAGTAGGTTAATTTGGGTTGTATGAAAAAATATTATTGGCCTTGGTGTCTCCTCAGGTAGATAAACTTGAGGAGCCATCTTGGTATCATCATTTGCATTTAATTTATTTTTCTGTACTTAATTTATCTTTTTGCATATATGTCAATTTGATTTAATTTTATGCCTACCACTGCACTAGGTCACTTAACTTTGACTATTACTGCATTTTTTCTCATTTTTTTTTTGTCGCCTCACAGCCGCATGCTTACTTCTATGTGGCAGTTAAAGTTGAGACACTATCAAAATAACGTAAAATTATGACCCTAGTTGCAGCTCAGATATTAATCCATTATTGTGGTGGGACTCACTGAGGGAGGAATCATTAAGGCTTGTGGCTTCAGACCTTGCTTGCAGAGTTCTTGTCCTGTTCTAAGACAAAATCTCTGCTAAAATGGGGAGCTTTTATTCTTGGCAATCATTACGCCACCCTTTTTTTAATAAAAGACCCCGCCAGCAAGGATGAGTTGAAATGCCAGGAGCGTTGGGACCCCACC
>NC_090733.1:52076493-52081493 GCF_036898095.1 Palaemon carinicauda
AGACTTATAACATAACACTTCAGAAAATGAAACTAACACTTGTTTTACTAGAAAATTATTTTATAAATATATTCAATTTTGACAATTAAAGAAAAGTTACCCATTAAACGCTGATAAATGAACCATAACGAGATTTACATATATGTAATTTTTACAATTATGCCTTTTGGTTCACCTAAGGTTACAGAACGGTTAAGCAAATTTTTTAATGCATTTCACTATACAACCTAAATCTCACAGGGCCAGTTACAAAAATATATGTTATAAAATATACTTAGATTAACACACTACACTTTTAACTAATCACCCAGTAATATCACCATCATTTGAACAATGCTATACATGATATACATTAGATAGCAATCACCATTCGATTTTGAAAGGATACACTAAGCACATTTAAGAGGGAAGAGGGCTGGCAAAAGTTGGCTTCATCAAAAGGATAGGCGGAATCTCTTCTGCTGCTTATGCATTGCTAGGTCCTATATATATTAACATTATTAATTCCAGAACCTTCCAGTTGGGCTACTGAAAAGGGAGGGGGGGGGGGGGACCTCAAGGTTGCCAACGTAGTAATTTGAAGAAGGGGTACTAACATAGTTTGCGAGGCAACTGTACCAACTGTGTTTCACACAATTGTACATAATTCCTTTTGTATATATTATGCTTGTATCTTCGCTCCTCCCTCGCACTAAAAAGAACCTGAATGATCATGTCTCCGGTTTTGCTCTGTATCATTGTCTGTCTCTCGAACATGTCACGTCCTGTTGCCTTGAGGTTTTGTATATAAAGCAGAGTGTTCCTTAATAAATAACTCAGTCGTTTCCAATCTGCCTTTGAGTTCACACCCTTACTCGGCACCGTCACACAACACTCTCTCAGTTAACACCGCTCACCTTCCTCTCATAAAATCAAAAAAAGAATAAACTTAGTCTAGAATTTTCCTGTCTTTTCTAACCACGTGGGAACATAAAAATGACATAATGCCTCATGCTCATATCTCATGTGTGTCATTTAGCATACCTACAAGATTACGCAAGACTTTGTAGCAAACCTACATGAAATATAACGTTAATTTCTTACATTAACGTAAATTTACAAATACAAACCGGAAAGAAAATACAATTAAATGAATTACAAGTCTTATGTAATTTACATACATTACTCAATCTTACGTGAGTGTAACTTACCTTACGAGCTGGCTATACATCTAAATAAACAAATAAAAATAGATGAATAAGATATTCTACTTACATGAAGACCAGCTTTGTAAGATAGTTCCCCCCAAAAGATTATTTATTTCTGGTCTGAATTCACCGATTCAGCCTTATATAGATAATCAGTAACTATGTTATCTTCACCTGATATATGTTTTACATTAATACAATATGGGTGCAAGAACAAAGAGCACCTAGTTAATCCTTGATTACTATACTTAGTTTATTAACAAAAGTTGAAGGATTGTGATCTGAATGAACTATACTTTCTTCATTCTGTGGTCGATTTACATAAATTCCAAACTTTCCTATCGCCGTGATTAGTGCTGGCAGTTCCTTTTCAACTATCGAGTAAGCTTGTCGATGCTTCTTTAGCTTTGACATTATAAAACCAAGAGGGTAAAAACTCCTTCCTTACCTTATTGTAATAGGACAGCTCCAATTCCATTATTCTACGCATCCACTTGGATAAGGTATTTCTTGCTGAAGTCTGGTGCTTGCAGTATCAGTTTCCAAGTTGATATGCCTTCCTTGGACTTTTCCTTCTTTGTAGGGTTTTAATAACGTATGTCAGGTTAGTGATCTTCTCCCAAATCCAGAATAGTCCTTGAAACTTGTTGGTGAGAGGGAATCTCCTTATTGGTAAGAAAATCAACACCTGTTTTTCTACCGCAAACTGTCTATCCATACTTTTCATATCAAACCTTCTTGCTTTTCTTTGGCTTTTTTTCAGGTTTTCTAGGGAAAATTTCCTTATCTCGACGATCCTTTTCTACAAATTCTTGACATATTTTCCATCCATTTCCTCTCAATCTTTCCATTTTTCTGCCAACATTTTAATCGGTCCTCCTACTTCTCGTCCGAACACTATTTCAATCAGGCTGCATCCCATTCTTTCTTGATAGCATTGCATACCTCAAATAACATTAACGGTTCTCTGATGTCCCATTCATTTCCTGTTCCATTGCAGTACTTGGTTAACATACTGTTTAGGTCTTGATGAAGACAGTTGTCGTATCACTTCTAATAGCTTCATCACACCCTGAAACAATTTTGTCGTGAAATTTTTTCCTTGGTTACTCTGAAGGTTTCCGGAATACCAAACTTGGTAAAAAAGTCTAGTAACTTCCCGGTGATTACTTCGGCACTGATGGTCCTGACGGGTATGGCTTCTGGGTATCTCGTCACTGGATACATTAAAGATAATATATATTTGTGGTTTTTCTCCGTTCTCGGTAATAGGCCCACAATGTCGATCATTACCTTGCTGAATAATACTACTCATACTTGAAACAGGTGTAAACAGAGCCTTCTTGATGTACTCGTTAGGCTTTCTAGCCATCTGACAAATGTGATATTTACAACAAAACTGGCTCACATCCTTATGCATGCCAGGCCAGAAAAATTTTTTCATAATCTTCTCCATCGTCTTCCTTATTCCCATGTGTCCTGTCTCATGCGCTACGGCGATCACCTTTCTTCTCAGTGGTGCGGGAATTAATATCTGACAGTATATCCACCATTCGACATTCTTAAGGATATCAGCGGGTCTTAGCTTTCTCATTAGCAATCCATCATTAACGTAATTAGAGGTGGGAAACTGCTGCACCTCAGTCTCATCCACCAAACGATGCAATTACTCTGTTAACGTTGCATCCTTCCATTTCAATCCTATGAGCCTTTTCCGACCAACTTGTCCTTTTAACGCTGAGCTCTCTGTTTCTTCCAAATCCATTGCTTCCCTGTCTTCCTGTTCATTTGTCTGTCGTTCCTCTACTTTCGGGCTCTCTCGGGAGCTCTTCTCTTGCGTACTATCATGGAAAACCTCTTGTTCTGTAAGTAAATCCTCCAAGTTTATTGTTCCTTCGGTTTCTCTGCCTTCTTCTGCAGCCACTTTCTTCATCATACTCCTAGTCGTCACACAAATAGGAAACTGAGACGGGTAGTTCTTCTCGAGATCAGTGGTAAGACTATACTTCAGTGGTTTCTCCGTTACAATGGGATAAGGCATAAACAGCGCTCCACCACCCTCATTACCCAGTAGGACTTCCACTCTTTTGATAGGTAATGAATCCTTTACCCCAAAATCAAAATAACCTGTTACCAACTCGCAAGTCATTTTCAAACGGCAAATAAGAGTAACTTTCTCTCCTCTTATTCCCTTTAAAATGAACGAATCTCCTGTGAGAGATTGTCCCACCAACAGGTGTACACCTTGTGTCACCTCGCTATGGTTACAACCCATGTCGAACAATATCTTGCCCGGAATCTGCTCGCTCCTATCCAAAGCGACTAACATGCCATCATAAATATATGGTTTAAAGGCATCCACACTGTTTGGGGTTGTCCTCTTCGTCGTGTAAATGTTAGCTGGCTTATTTTCCTCGTTGACCCTTCCAGTCTGATTCTTCATGTTCGCATTCAGTGAAGTTGAATTATCCTGAACCACTTGGGCAACTGCTTTTGGTTGGTTTAACCAACATCCGTTACTGATATGGCCTTTCTGGCCACACTTATAACAAACGATATTAATCGTCTGTACGTCTTTCACAACACCTGCAAGAAGACGATTCTTGCTGTGTTACTATTGCCATCTACTTTGGAATAGTACCAGTGGTACTTCCTCTGTAACTATTGAACTTGTTCCCATAGTAATTTTTGAACTAGTTACCATGGTTTGGTGAATACTTAACACTTGGTTGGAATCGGTTGAAATTCCATACTCGTGGAAGGTTTATGGCTGATGATATTATAATCTTTACTAAATTTTTTTTATCTCTCTTTCTCTCTCAAGTACGTTTGATCATGTTCAGGAATTCCTCGTAAATATTGTTTGAGCATTATCAGTCCTTCTTAATCAGCCATCTATTTATCCTCTATCCATCTCCTCAAACAATGTCGTCCTTGATAAGCATAATCCAGGAAAGTCATTTTCTCATCCTTCTGCAAACTTTGTAATCTTTCATTATAGCATTCAGGGGACATCTGATACACTTGCAGCACGCTCCTCTTAACTTCTCGATACTCCTTCCTCTGGTCCTGAGACAAGGCAAGATTCGCACTGCGTCCTTTTCCAATAAGGACATTACAATTACACAGGCCATTTATCCTCTAGCCATTCCATCGTCGATGCGACCGTTTCAAAATGACCAAAGAATTTTTTGGGAGCTTCTTTTCACATTAAAAACGGGATCATGCATAGCAGAAGCATCTCTGTATGAGTTGCCGACCTTGCACAAACATTCAATTCCCTCGCATGTCATGGAATTTTTCTCACCTCTTCCCTCTTTTTTTCTTCCAATACTCTCTCTTTTTCTTCCCATTTTTCTTCTATTTAACTCGCATATCTTGAATCTTCTGTTCCCTCTTCTCTCTCTCTTTCTTCTCATCTTACAATTTCTCTTGCCTCTTGTCTTTCTCTTTCTTCTAGTTCAGCCAGCATCTGCAATTTGATCAAATTCTCTGCCGCTGCTATTCATCTAATTTCAGTCTCTACATTCCTTTCTGCTTTGATTCCTTCGGTTCCTTGGTCAACTGATACTTGCTTCGCTATGAATTCTGCTTCAGCCTTCTCCAAAAGTTTGCGGGCTGCTACAATATCTTCTTTTGACAACTTTCCTGAGTTTATCAACACTTCTAAGGCTAGACACCTGATTTGGTCTTTAATCATTTCACTCGTTTCATGGCCACTATATGCCAATAAAATAGAAAGCCACTGAGCTTTAGTTACATTAGCTTCTGAAAATTCCTGAACAATTGGGTTTTCCAAAAACTCTTAAATAT
>NC_090733.1:52091493-52106493 GCF_036898095.1 Palaemon carinicauda
TCCAACCTGCCTTTGAGTTCACAACCTTACTCGGCGCGGTCACATTGGTGACCCCGGAAGTCGACTCGCTCCCACTGCCTTCCACCCCCACCTCCCTCGCCCCTCCATCGTTGGTACTATGACGGAGACGGACTCTATTACAGCAGTTGCCGCTACGGCCGCTCCATTGAAACTTTCACCGTTCGCCACCAGGAAGGCGTTTGCTTGGTTTCAATGCACTGAAGTCCACTCCCGTATCAGGGGCGTGACTGGCTCAACCACCAAAGCGGATTATGTTCTCGCGGCGATACCCGAGGACACCTTCCCAGAAATATCCGACTGGGTTTGTGAACAAGGAGACACCCCAATAGCGTATGACGCCCTCAAAACATACCTTCTGCAGCAGTACTCGCCATCGCCAGCCGCCCGTATAGCAAAGCTTTTTCAGCTCTCGCAACAACCGTTGGTGGACCAAAGGGCTTCACTTGCCCTCAGGGAAATGACCAGTATCGCTTGCCTTCAACCTGCCGCAGACGGCTCTCCTCGTGAGGTGAACCTACTTCGTGCCCTTTAGATATGCCGTTTACCCGAACCTGTATGCGCTGCCATACCCGATGTCGATAGTTTACCCATAAAGGACTTGATGACCAAAGCCGACGCCCTTATGGACAGCCACTTCAAGACCTCCATCAACGCCTCCACCCCTGACGACGAGGATGCCTATTTAACATCAACCGAAGCTAACATGAATGCAGTAGGACATACACGCCTACCCCGTGACGTGCCGAAGCGGCGACAAAGCCGCCCACCACCCACCAATCGCTCGCGCCCCAACGAACGACTTCTACAGCCACTTACTACCTTCCATCCACCGCAGTTTTGCTACTACTACTTCAGATTCGGGGCAACCGCGAAGAAATGTGCCAAGGATTGTCAGTGGCCAAAAAACGTGTAAGTAGGCCATCGCTTGTGGCGGTGCCCTCCCATTTTTCTAATCTTTTCTTTTTACAGGATGCAGGAACGGGCGTGCGATTTTTGTTAGACACGGGTGCTTGTCGTTCTCTTTTGCCAAGGAAACTCTTCAAGGCACGACGTAGTCTGTCTATATCTGCCGACGTCCGCTTAGTAGCTGCCAACGGATCTGCGATACCCACCTACGGTTACGAGAACCTTACATTATCGTTCGGAAACGGTAAATTCTATTGGAAGTTTCTCGTTGCTGACATCACAATGCCAATCCTCGGTGCGGATTTCCTCTCTCATTTCCACCTTCTGGTCGATGTCGCCCACCGACGATTGGTCAACGCAGACTCGTACTTGTCGACACCTCTTCAACCCGCCCCCTCTAACCTCGCTCTGCACATCAGCGCACCCACGGATGCCTACGCCCACCTCCTCACGTCGTACCCGGAAGTTTTCCGTCCAGAACTTCGCCAAACGCCCACGGTTCCTGCCAAGCACGGTATTTATCACCATATCAAGACGACGGGACCCCCAGTCTTCGCAAAATTCAGACGTCTGGCACCGGAACGATTGGCAGCCGCCAAACAGACGTTCGCCGAAATGGAGAAAATGGGCCTTTGCCAAAATGCCTCCAGCCCATGGTCGTCACCATTACACATCGTTCTGAAGAAAGACGGCTCCCTCGGTCCGTGCGGGGATTACAGGCGCCTGAACATGCAAACAGAACCGGATCACTACCCCCTCCCAAACATTGCCGATGTGACCTCCTACCTGTACAAAGCGAAGGTTTTCTCTACGCTCGACCTCCTGAAGGGGTATTATCAGGTTCCTATGAACCCAGAAGACATCCCCAAGACAGCCATCACCACTCCGTTTGGTAAATACACCTTCAATTACTCCTGTTTTGGCCTTCGTAATGCTGGGGCAACGTTTCAACGTCTCATGGATGGCATCTTAGGGGACATCCCTTTCTGTGTATGTTATGTGGACGACATACTTGTGTTCTCCTCCTCAAAAGAGGAACACCTCCGTCACCTGGACATCGTGCTCGACCGCCTGCAACAAAACGGCCTTGTAGTCCGGTACGACAAGTGTACCTTTGGCGCCAACGAAGTGTCGTTCTTAAGGCACCGCATCACTCCTGAAGGAGTCCATCCCCTCCCTGAGAAGGTAGCAGCCGTTCAGAATTTCCCCGCGCCCTCGACCGTCAAAGCTCTGCAGGAATTCTTGGGCATGATCAACTATTATCACCGTTTTCTGCCAGCCATTGCCGCCACTCATGCTCCCCTCTACGCCTCCCTCAAGGGCAAGCCAAAGGACCTGAAGTGGGGTCCCCTTCAAGAAGCAGCCTTCTGCAATGCAAAGAAGGCCCTATCATTTGCTGCGGCTCTCACTTTTCCTATCCCACACGCCCCTCTCCTTCTCTCCACCGATGCCAGCGATGTCGCTATTGCTGCAGTACTCGAGCAGGTGGTCAAAGGCTCGCCCCGCCCATTGGCCTTCTTCAGCAGAATATTGTCCAAGGCAGAATCGGGTTATTCTACCTTCGATCGAGAATTGCTGGCGGTGCACTTGGCTGTCCGTCACTTTCGCCATTTCTTAGAAGGTACGCCCTTCGTCATTCGCACAGACGACATGCCTCTGGTGCACGCCTTCACTCAACAGTCTGACGCCTGGTCCGCCCGTCAACGCCGACATCTCTCCGCCGTGGCTGAATACAATAGCACCCTCCAATACGTCCCTGGGAAAATGAATCCCGTTGCCGATGCCCTGTCAAGAAACACGTTGGCTGCCATTCAACTGGGATTGGATTACAACGCTCTGGCTGAAGCCCAACGACAGGATCCAGAGTATCAAGCATGTAGGACATCCTGCACGTCCCTCCGTTGGGAAGACTTTCCCCTCGAAGACTCCAACACCACCCTCCTCTGTGACGTCAGTACTGGTAGACCGCGACCTTGGATTCCTGCTCCCATGCGCCGACAGGTGTTTGATTTCATTCACGGCCTTTCACATCCCTCGTGCCGTTCTACTGCACAGCTGCTGAAGGCAAAGTTCATTTGGCACGGCATTTCTAAGGATGCTAAGGATTGGGTCCGCGCCTGTACTTCTTGCCAAACTTCCAAAGTACATCGACACACGGATTTCAGAGTGGGCACCTTTTTCCTCAACCTCAGCGTCGTTTCGCACACATTCACGTCGACGTTGTAGGCCCCCTACCCACATCACAAGGACATCGTTACCTGTTTACCGTCATCGACCGCTCCACTCGTTGGCCTGAAGCCATTCCCATGGAAACTGCAACGTCCGCCTCATGTACATCTGCCTTACTCTCTGGATGGATTGCAAGATTTGGTATCCCTGAGCACTTTACTTCTGACAGGGGAACCACTTTCACCTCTAAATTGTGGACGTCATTAGCGAATCTCCTGGGCATCACCCTATATCAGACAACGGCCTACAACCCCGCTGCCAATGGAATGGTTGAACGTTTTCATCGCACCCTCAAAGCAGCTTTGATGTCCTGCTGCAAGGATTGCAACTGGTTTACTCAGCTTCCCTGGGTCCTCCTGGGACTAAGGACCACTCCTAAAGACGCCCTCGACGTCTCGGCAGCTGAAATGGTGTATGGCGACCTGTTGGTCGTCCCTGCCGAATTTTTTCCTTCTACAACCTCCTCCGACGATCTCCAGCGCATACATCACGTCCTGGGAAAATTTACTCCAGGCCGCCAGACTTACAAGCCCCCAGCGAAGCATCACATACCAACGGACTTGCACTCTGCAACGCACGTCTTCCTGCGCAACGACACTAGCAAGCCACCACTAACGCCCCCTTACATTGGCCCTTTCCTTGTGATCCGACGCAGTCCGAAAGCATTCCTACTAAACATTCGTGGCAAAGAAGACTGGGTCTCCATTGATCGTCTAAAACCTGCTTATCTTCTGCCAGATGACCCGCCTACAGTTCGCCTCTCCAGATCAGGGCGCCCTATTTAACATGTACAGTATGTCATTTTTAGGGGGGGAGCAATGTACCAACCGTGTATCACACAATTGTACATAATTCCTTTTGCATATATTATGCTTGTATCTTCGCTCTTCCCTCGCACTAAACGAACATGAAAATTCATCTCTGCTGTTTCCTCTGTAATATTGTCTGTCTTGTTAACTTGTTATGTCCTGTTGCCTTGAGGTTTTGTATATAAAGGAGAGTGTTCCATCACAATATAACTCAGTTGTTTCCAACCTGCCTTTGAGTTCACAACCTTACTCGGCGCCGTCACAATTTCCTCTTTATGAGATATTGTTTGTTCATACGTTTGACTGATCTTTAATTTATATTCTTTTTTTTATTTAGTTCACAATCAATACTGTAATTCTATCACTATTACTATGATAATCTTTTATGTTACCTGCAAGATTTTCATAGATAAAAAACCCTACTTTCCTTGATCTTTATATGTCCTCTGGTATAAAATATATGGCCCACTTTTAACTTTATATAAAATTTCCCAGTTCTTCTATTTTCACTTAATTTTATCAAAATATATCGCAATTTGTTTATTTCAGTTTTTCTAGTAACACAACAAGATCTTCCGTAGACTAGGTCCTGGCGTTGTATGTTGCGATTCTGAGTTTCCAATACAGTAATACCAAGTCTATGGCGTATACGTTCGTGAAGTTTTCATATTCATACCTGATCACCATACTTTATAACCAATGACAAAATACACAAATATCAATTAAATCTAAAGATAATTGTCTTCTGCAAACTAGAAATTATATGAAATTGGAAAGGTAACATCTGTTAACAATCTTAAAATAGAATAGGAACTGAAGAACAAGATATATAATTATACACATCTGTGCTAAATCGTAAGTTAAATCATGGTTGGCTTAGAAAATCTATAGCATTGACTCGATAGATATTGCAAATGAGTTTATAACAATCAGCATCGTCAGCATATTTTTAGTAAGTACACCAACTAAATCTACCAGTGTTTTATGATAGTCATTGTGAGAAAATTATAGTTAGTAACATAAATATAATTGTTTTATTGTTACATTCTGCTCTTACATGCTAGATATCGCATTCAGGGGTTTTTCCTCGTAAATTTTCCGAGAACCCCAGGCAGGCTTCAAGGAAGAATATAGTACTCCAAATCATATTTTTGCATTATATTAAATTGTTCATTTCTAGCTACATCAAGAAAAGAGAATATACTGTTTATTTGGGATGGTTAAGTGTCCAAGGGAAATAAATGAACAATTAAGTGATATTATTGCAGAAATAATTTTGCGTCTTTATATTTCACTTTATGCTGATTACACTATTGTAATGGTCGAATCCCATAAGGATGTACAAAATGCGTTACATAAAGTAGGAAAATATTGTGATACTTGGAAACTTCAAATAATGTTTGAAAACTAATGTAGTTTTATTTTCTAGCGGATAGGTTGAAAATTTTCCGAATTTTAAAAAAGGCGAGGGGAGTATTGAAGTTGTAGATGATTATGTTAATCTTGGTTCTACATTCAAACAATGGCAAAGTGGATAAAGTTATTAAGTTGCAATCCATGCAAGCCCGTACAGTATTATTTTGTATATTTATTAAATGTGATATATATCGATTGCTAATTGATATGCACTACGATCTAGCTGTACCAATTTTGACTTATGTTGTGAAATATGGGATTACCACAGACTAGATCATGCTGATGCATCTTGCAAGAAGTTCATGAAAAAATCAGCTTTATGTGAACAAGCTAACAACAAACTGCATGGTATATAGGGATCATGGCAGACTAAAAATTGAAATATTCATTTGCAAACGGATGATCGGATTTTGGCAAGGAATTGTAAAATCCAAGGCATCTGAGTTGCCAAATACTTTTTTATCGTCTCCTTAAAATTTTGTATGAATTGAATCAGTATAAGTCTAGTTGGATTCATAAACTCAAAACTATCCTTAATTCCTGTGGCATGTCAAATATATGGGAACATTCAGAAAATTTCAATCACACTTGGATAGCGAATAGCTTAAAAATTAAAGTCAAAGATAAAAGTAGACAACACTGATATGGAGAAATAAAAAGAAAGATATTGTGAAGTAACTATAAACTTATTAAGATTGAATTTGACCAATAAAAGTATACTGTGAATTTAGATTTAACACAAAGAATTTCCCTTAGTAAATGTAGGTGTGGTACCCACAAAATTCCTGTAGCAACTGAAAGATATTTTGGACAGGAAAATTAGCACCATTGCAGACAATTGTAAGCGAAATGAAGATGGGGACAAATATCATTTGGTTCTAGTTTGTCCGCTGATTAGAGAAATAACAGAGATACCTAAAACCATATTATTGCAGGAGACCTAAAACTCTTGAATTCAATCTGCTGCTCAATACAAGTAGTAAAAGAGAATTGAAAAAATTTGCAAAATTTACTAACCTTATTATGTCCTTATCTTAGATTTGAGACTTCCTACAATTTTCATTATTCTAATATATCATCTTTATATTGATAATTTTCTTTGTCAGTATACCTTTCTATGCTTTAATTAGAGTCTTTTTGTACCTTTATGTGATATATATATATATATATATATATATATATATATATATATATATATATATATATATATATATATATATATATATATATATATATATATATATATATATATATATATATATATATATATACATATATATATATATATATATATATATATATATATATATATATATATATATATATATATATATATATATGTGTGTGTGTGTGTGTGTGTGTGTTTGTGTGTGTGTATGTATGTATGTATATAAATTTGTAATTCCCATAACCAAGGAGTCGATAGAATAAAATTGTCATTTGCCTTTGCCCGCCGTCTTGTCCCATTTCAACTTTAGCCCCCCACATTGAGAAACACTCTTACGCCCCTGATCGTCGGGATGTTTCAATGCATTTTTAATTAAAAATTTGTTATCTATCCATATTTATAAGTTCCATTATTAATTTACTTTATTATGGAATACAAACCTAGACCCAAGAATTGTCGCAAGTGATTGAATATGTTCATCACTGGGATGCTTAACGAGCATTGTCATATCAAAAGTATATATAGTAAAATGTAATTAGCAGTAGGAAAAATATCTATAATAATGAAACAAAGGAGTTCAATGTCATAAGAATTGTCACTGTAAGTACATTAGGATATCGGTCATTTATAACATTTTCTCATATAGAGAAGTGTCAGTTAGGTCAAAATAGACATCGTAAGTTCTGTGATAGCATTTGGTGGTGATAGGCTATACTGCATCACGAGTTGAAGCTGGAGTTGTTGCATCATACGACAACACCGTTATAATGGGATACTTGTAAGGCGAGCAAAATGGGAATTTTGCTCTCTCTCTCTCTCTCTCTCTCTCTCTCTCTCTCTCTCTCTCTCTCTCTCTCTCTAAATGTTCATTTTAAAGTTTTCTGCAAAACAAAATTTCTACTGTTGATGAAATGTGCCGTTAAGTACTTAAGAAACATCCCAATTCTATTTTAGTATTACCCACATATGTCAATCAATGTAATGTTATGATTGGTTGCTGACAGATTTTTTTTTTTTTTTCGCGTAGGAATGTTTACTTGAAATCTTCCGTTCAGAGTGTATTCTAATGATCTTTGCGCCTTGGTTTCGTCATGGAAAAGTCATAGTTAGCGCACATACAGTTACACACACACACACACACACACACGCACACACACACACACACAAACACACACACATATATATATATATATATATATATATATATATATATATATATATATATATATATATATATATACTGTACATATATATTTATACATGTGTAATAGTTAGAATAGTAATATTACATGTTTAAAACAAATGACGTAATATGTCATGTTGGTTGGAAGAGCTAACCGTGAGATTTGCTGTAGTCATTCAAATTGTAAGCAGGATGTATACTGCTAAGTTGCCATTCTTTCTTAATGTCAACACATTGTCTCTTCGTGTGAAAGTTTGTGACGTCACCGGATGCAGGTGTCTTCCGATTCCGTCACTTAGCTAAATTAAAGCAAGTATACGATATTTGGGATATCGGTAATTTGTTCAGTTCATATCTAAACTTCACCAGAATTGGTCATGTGGACCAACACAGCTTCCTCCAGTGATGGAGATGTTTAACTTAGTTGTTTATTCACAATAAAACTTAAAAACCATTAAGATGTATTCAGTAAACCATTTAAATACATCTGAAACAACTCATACTCAAATGTGTGCTTAAGACAGTAGCACACCAAAAAATGGTGGCAGCGGTTAAACTCTAAGACAGCGATTAAACTCTAAGAATTAGAGAAATATCTTCAAGACTTCAAAATAAATAGCTGTAAAACCAGAGAATGATCTACAAGACTTCAAAATAAAAGCTGTAATACCTGATAAAGATCTTCAAGAACTCAAAACTATCTACAAGAATCTACAATTTTGACTAAGTCCAACGGAAATGCTAACACCAACATATGTTAGTATACAAATTGAATCTTCAATCAACATCCTAGGAAACCCAAGGACTGGCGTTCAACAATTGCAAAACATATCCAGGAAGAACTACATTCAACAAGAAACTAGAACGAGACATCGCTAACAAAACATCAAGAGAGAGAGAGAGAGAGACGACGAGTCGACTTCATATAAAGCTAAGTACAGAGATTTTGTATCCATTTCAGTTTGGGCAGTGAAGTGTAGTTATCACAAGTCGTTAGTCAATTATTACTGGGGTGAGTGAATTCCTAAACTTTGTTATAAGAAACTCCGAATTCTCATTTAGAATTTTTCTTTCTTTGTGCTAATTCCTTTTTCTTTCATAAACTCTTGGGGGGAAATGTATTGGGATTAGTAACATTGTTGGGGGAATTTTATTATACATATGCGTTTACGCAGTGGGCGTCTGTACTTATATAGATATTTTGATAGGATTGAAAGGGGTCAAAGAGATAGAAAAAAAAAATACAGCAGTCATGGCTCCTCCTGTCAGCCCTACCCCTGGACCTAGTGGTGTAGGCCAGGCTAATCCTCCTCCAATTGTGACGCTTGTAAATGCCAGGTCAGCAATCCTTCCTTTTCAAGGCCGTGTCAACGGGTTCTTGCCACAAAATGTGGAGTCATGGATTTCATCCGTTGATGCCCATTTAAATGCCAAACAAATCGTAGATCCTTTTGTACAATTACAAGAAGCTAAAAGTTTTATAGATTTTTCTAAGGGGGATGCGAGTGCGTATTTAAGAGGTGTTTCATTTCAGGAAGCAGTTACTTGGGATGATTTCAAAGTTAGGTTACGCGCGATCTATGGGGGTGAGGAAGCTTTGGATGTAGTGTTAACGTTACGAAATACACTTAATCAAGCCACTATGAATCGGCTTAATGTTGTTGAGAGAGCAGCTCTCATAGCTGATAGGCTTAACGAATATCAGGACATTTTAGGTAATTCCACTTGGGTTACTAACGATAATATCTCCGTGAAAGATTTTTTACGATTAATGTATTTAACTTGCATGACACTTATGTTGCCTGAAGCTTTAGTGCGGTGCTTTGATAAGAAGTTAATGCCTGCAAGTACGGAATTGGATGTCTATAAACAGATAAAGAAACACATGTCCAAGTGTCCAGATCTCGATCCCGTGTTAACTCAAGTTTTTGCTAAGAATGAAACAAAACCACAAACAGTGAACGTAATTAACAATCCAGTAGCGGGAGTGACGTGTTACAACTGCAAACGTCAAGGTCACATAAGCGCAGACTGTAGAACGAAATTTTGTTCAGTTCACAACACAGGATCACATTCTTATAGTCAATGTTACGCGCGTAAGACACAACAATATCCTAGAAATACACAGTCAATTCCACAGTCAGTTCCATATGGAAATAAAAAGAAAAATCCTCATTTTAACAATAAGAAGAAACAACAAAATGTCAATGCAGTTCAGAGTCCGAAACAAACAAACACTTCTTCAAATATCGCTGAGCCTGGGCCGTCAAACCAGACCTCGCAAAGTCAGCCTAATTTTCAGAATGTGCAGAGCAAAGCAAATACCACATAGTTAACTCTAGAGGGGAAGAGAGTGATGTTGGGTCAAGGTCATTTATGTCAACATCAATAGTATTGAATAATCAATTTAATGTTTTATCAGATAATTGTGAGACAATAGATTTTCCTATGAAACACACGGCCGAATGTGCATGCTCCCGTAGATTTGCAACGAATTCATACAATAATAAGCCAAAATGAGTTACGGCCAACCTTATATGCTGTAAATTTAGAACACAAATCCTTTACGTTATTTTTTGACTCTGGTAGTCCACGTAATATTATGGATTTGAAGACGCATCATTTGTTGTTTTCGAACTTTCCGATTGAAAAATCAGGAATTAGACTTTCAGGTATAGGAAATAATGAATTAAACGCCATAGGCATAACTCATATTCAGTTCAGAGTCGGTAATCGCACGTTTGCCGATACATTTGTTGTTGTGAAAAACATTAACATGTATCCAGCTGTAATTATAGGATACCCATCTATGGGAAATCAAAACATTATCTTAGCTCCTGCCAAGCACGGCGTGTATATCAAAGGGAAATTCTATAAGTCTTCTAATACTTTAAAGTCAGTTTTGGATAAAAAGGAGACGACAAATGTAACCGTAACGTACGTTGAAGAACCAATAACTTGTCTCACTAATAAAGAAATAATATACGCGACCCAGCAGAATTCTCGTTCACCCGTAATATCATCTTGCACGCAATATATCGAACCAAACATACCTTCGAATTTAATAGTGCAAATAAAGAAAACACTACCGGGATCTGAAATATTAATCCTTTCCGATACTTTGAAAACCAACGGATTGTCTGTCACACAAGCTATTTATACAGTAGGCTCACATCAGCAATGTAATATCGAAGTCTGTAATCATTTAAATAACACTTTAGTAATTCACAAAAGTCAACATATCTTGGATGTAGAAGTTTATAAACATCGTATTCTTACCGTTGCTGAAATCAATCACTCTCAATCAGTTGCGGATGAATCCCTTTTACGATCTATTAAAAATAAAATCAGTAAGGACATTCAAGACGAAGAAATTCAGCAGAAAATTTTTGGACTTTTAAATAAATATACAGATGTCTTTTCCACTACGGATGGATCCTTAGGAAAAACAGATGTGATCGAGCATCAAATAAGGTTAAAAGACAAACAGAAAATTATATATGTACCCTCGTACAGACTCCCTATGAAATTCCAGAATGAAATAAATGATGAAGTAGGTAAAATGTTAGAGGAAGGAGTCATTAGAAAATCAAATAGCCCTTATAATTTTCCTTTAATAGTTGTACCGAAAAAAGATCGAACATGGCGTATCTGCGTCGACTTTTGTCGTCTAAACGAGGAAACGATCCCTGATCGATTCCCAGTGCCATGTACTGACGATATTTTGTCTTTGTTAGGTCAGAATAAGTATTTTACCAGTTTGGACTTACTTAAAGGCTTTCACCAGATATCATTAGAAGAAGATAGTATCCCATACACAGCCTTCAGCACAGCCAGGGGACATTATGAATTTTTACGGATGCCTTTTGGTTTACGTTGTGCTCCTATAACATTTACAAGAATGATTAACATAGTGTTTGGAGACTTGTTAGGGGATATATTGCATGCCTATATGGATGATCTTGTAATCTTTTCCAACACCTTAGAAGAACATCTACGTAAGTTAGAACTAGTACTACAGAGATTAAGACAACATAACTTAAGGGTAAAGATTAGTAAGTGTGAATTTTTCAAAACAGAATTAATATATTTGGGTTTCATGGTGTCAAGCCAAGGTCTTAAAGTAGTCCATGATAAGGTGTCGGCTATACGTAATTTTCCCATACCTACTAATGTCAAGGGAATACAGCAATTTCTGGCTTGTAGTGGATATTACAGGCGTTTTATACGCAACTATTCAATAATAGCCGCTCCTTTAACTGATCTTACGAAGAAGGGCGTAGATTTCATATGGTCTGAGCAACATCAACAGGCGTTTAATACTTTGAAAGATGAACTGTGTAGTTCTCCTATCTTAAAATTTCCTGACTTCGGTAAGGAATTCTTTATTGCAACAGACGCCTCAGACTTAGGAGTAGGAGGGGTATTGCTTCAGTATATATATATATATATATATATATATATATATATATATATATATATATAGATATATATATATTTATATATATATATATATATATATATATATATATATGTACATATACATATATACATATATATATATATATATATATATATATATATATATATATATATATATATATAAGCCTATATATATATATATATATATATATATATATATATATATATATATATATATATATATATATATATATATTATTTATATATATATATATATATATATATATATATATATATATATATTCATCATCAGCCATAACTAGTTCACCACAGAACAAAGAACTCTGGCACGTTCTTCCACACATGTCTGTTTATGGTCCTTTTATGCCAGTCTAAACCTGCAAATGTTCTTAGATCGTCAATCTGGCGTCCTCACTTCATTCCCCTACTCCTCTTGTAATCTCTAGGGTCCCATTCTGGTTTTTTGAATGTCTCATCATATGTACTTCCCATGTCCGTTGCTAGATTATTTTCTACATTAGTTTGATTTCATATCCATGTTGCTCTTTTTCTGTCTTTTAGTGTCATACCCATCATTATTCTTTCAGCTTATGTTCAAAGCTTAAGGAAGGCTGCTCCAAGTTTCTGGTACATCTGTTATTATTTGCAATACCATCTAATTAAATACTTTTCATTTTAGAGAGAGTGGCATTATACCTTTCATAATCTCATTTTATTCACTAACAGTCCTCCATTACATGATTATATAGAGATTAACTGAACTTATTGCATGGTGCAAATTATGGGGTATGAAGCTGAATCCTAACAAAACTCAAAGTATGATTGTAGGTCGGTCAAGGACGGTGGCTCCTCAACCAGATCTCAGTATTGATAATGTTTCTTTAAATTTGTATGACACTTTTAGAATTTGAGGTGTGATTCTTGACAGCAAGTTTGCTTTTGAGAAACACATTAAGGCTGTGTCTTCTTCAATTGCACAAAAAAAAAATTGGCTAGTTAAGAAAGTTTTACAAGATTTTCGGTGATGAATCTATTTTGAAGAACTGTTTTAATTCTTTCATTCTACCTTGTTTTGAGTAACGTTTTCCTGTCTGGTCTTCATCTGCATATTCTCATCTTAATTTGTTACACAGGAACTTACGGTCTATGAAATTTCTTATTCCTGATCTAGATATTCATCTTTGGCATCGTCGTTCAATTAGTTCCTTATGCATGTTGCAAAAAATTTTTCATAATCCTGATCATCCTTTACATTCAGATCTCCCTTGACAATTCTATCCTGTTCGTAACACTAGACAGAGCCAGGCCTTCTCCATCATGAGGCTCAATACTACAGAATATTCTAGAAGTTTTATTTTAGCTGTGACCAAGTTATGCAATTATCTTCCTAATCAAGTAGTTGAATCAGTAGAACTTCAAAAGTTCAAAGTTGCCGCAAATGTTATTTTGTTGACCAGGATGACATGAGTCTCATAATAGTTTATATATGACATAGCTTTTTGACGTTGTTAAGAGTTTATATAAGGCATATCTGTTTTGACGTTGTTATTGTTTTTAGAGAGTATTTGTTGCTAATTTATTCTCATCATTCTTTTATTTCCTTATTTCCTTTCCTCACTAGTAGCCCTTTTGGAGCCCTTGGGCTTATAGCATCCTGCTTTTGTAACTAGGGTTGTAGCTTGACTATTAATAATAATAATAATAATAATAATAATAATAATAATAATAATAATAATAATATCCTTCTTTTAATTTCGGTCCCCTTTCCTTGGGAAAAACTTACTGTTTGTCCTAAATACGTCAATTTCTATTATGAGTTCCTCAATAGCACTTATTTGTTTTCACAGCATTTTCATTAAACAGTATTTTAGTTTTAATCATTCATTTTCAGCCCTAAATTTCTGCTTTCTCTGTTCAAATCTCCTGCTATCTTTGGCAGTTCCCCCCCATGATTCAGTAAACACACCTAAGGTCTATGGAAATCTCAAGTTTTTATGGTATTCCTCATTAATGTGTTATTTTACGAAAAGATTTACAAAGTTCATTTTATTCTCCCTGTTTCTACAGCGGACCATATTTCAAACATTACTAGTTTTTCTTTCCCAGATTTTTGGCCTGTTGTTAAGGAGACGAATCCGTCAAAAAGAAATATTAGATTTCGCCTTCAAAGTAATTACACATAAAAGTCAGTCATCATTATTAAAAAAAAAAAAATTAAAGGGAGAATAAAACTAATGTGGTTTCTACATTTATTATATAAAACATAAGTGTTGAAGTGCCACTCTAAGAGCACAGCTCCTACGGGGGTTCTATCTATAGTACGTCCACTCGGTAAATAAGTTAATTAAAGTGTTGAGAGGGACACTTCATTCATGCAGTGTTAAATAAGACTTACGTGAATAATATTTGTATTTACAATTATCACAGATGCCGCTGGCTGTCTACCATTTACAGTATAAAAATGACAATATATTCTACAACATTCAAGGATTATGATCTTTATATACTGTAAGGCTATGTACAGGTTGTCACGGAGGAAACATTTCACTCTTTATTATAAAATCTTTTAAGATCAATATTCAGAACGGTGTATTCTCCCTGCCTTTTATATCCAATTCCTTTTCTATATAATTAACATTTAAACATAATGTATATATAGTGAGTTGGCTGAAGAAAATTATTATAATAATAATAATAATAATAATAATAATAATAATAATAATAATAATAATAATAATAATTCGAAGAAGAAGAAGAAGAAGAAGAAGAAGAAGAAGAAGAAGAAGAAGTAGGAATATTGCCGCTAAAATCTTATTAGAAATATT
>NC_090733.1:52113993-52121493 GCF_036898095.1 Palaemon carinicauda
AGTAAAGGAACTGTGTTCTTGTAGGACTGATGAACCAAGACTTCATAGCGGCGTTCACCTCCGACGGCTTCACTGTTGATAACCTCCACCCTAGAAACTAATGGAAAAAAAATAAATAAATAATGTATTTTAAAAGTATTAATGAATCAATCAAATCCATATATAGGAATGATTTGAATATTTTTTAGATTTTCATCATTTCATAAGAGTACCTTTACATGTTCAGTATAGGAAAATGGTTTATAATGGCTTCATTGGTCACTTACATAGTAAAGCAATCAGACTAATTCTCAAGATTTATTACAACAAACGTTTCCATTCGAAATATACAGAAAATAGTTTGAAGATCAACTTTTATTTCATATAATTCAGCATTCATTAGAAAAAACTTCAAAGTAGTGATATTTTACTTCAATAAACTTCAGTTGGTAAACATTTGAATAGGACTATTCACATGCAATGCTGCAACCTATATTGATTATTCATAAATATGTAAAGTAATTATTACAATAATCCAAACTTGTTGTAAATATTCATAAAAATATATAATAGAATAAGGGAAGGGGAAATATTCACAATTTGGTAGATGACGAAATGAGAATATGAAAAGTAAAATACAATTTTTTCTAAAGGGAAAGTATTTAATTAAGCGGTCTTACCAGTATTAACTAATGAATCAGAAACGTGGAGCCTAACTAAAGTCATAGAACATGAGCTAGTTACAACTCACAAAGTTATCAAAAGTCTAATGATGGGAATAACACTAACAGACAGGAAAAGACCAACATGGATACGGAGCCATTCAAAGTAGAGGATATTCTAAAAACGTGTTGGAAAAAGTAATGGACATAGAGAGGACATCTAATGAGAATGACAGATAATAAATGAACAAGACGTATTACAGAATGGGTCCCTATAGATTGCAAACGAAGCAAGGGGAAGGAAAAGAAGACGGTGGACTGACGAGCTCAAAAATTTTATGGTGTAGACTGACATAAAAAGACCATACCAGGCGGAAATGAAGGACAAGTCTTATGCCTTAGTTCTACAGTGGACTAGCAACGGCTGCTAATGATGGATGCCAATAAATTTGGACATTTTATTCAACATGTTCTTTCCAGGCAAAAAAATATCGTACATATGATAGCATATTCCGTACACACATAAAAAAGACCACACGCACACATTTGACCACTCACCAAAGTCACTTGTGCAGAACATTTGTTTGGCTCCGTTAAAACCTCTCACAGGGGCCGCAAGATGCGGGAATATCCGGTTGGGGGTTGCTTCTTCTTCTTTCCCCGTCGACCCTTTTCTTTCTTGTTCTTCCGTCTCTTGCCGTTTTTAGAATCTTCTCCATACTGGGCACCTTCTTGGGTTTCTTTCTAGGCTTCAAAGAGGACCATGTCTTGTGTGTGTCATTGTCGATACGACTTCGAGGAGGAAGGACATCTGTTTGGCTGTTATCTGTGAAGAGTGGTCTCTCCTGAAACGGTCGATGATATCGAGTAACGTTGATTCGTGTTAAGATCGCGGGACGAGGGGTGGTTGTGGTGGTAGTAGTGGATCGAGTCGTTGTGGTCGAAGGGATAGTCCGTGGAAATGGCAGTCGTGCTCGTGGTTGTCGTAGTAGTGGTATCTGTAGGTTCGGAAGTGGCGTTGCCTGATATAGGTACAATAATGGGAGGTAGATCTGGGCCACCGCCATCGCCACTGTTGGGGGTCCAGTATTCGTAATGAATTCCAGGGTTGTGTTCCCTCAGCAGGACCTGTCAAGATTGAAGAAAAAGTAGTAGTAATTAAGGACGTTCTATCCGAGATAAGTGTCTGTTTAATGTTAATCTAATTATAAGAAATAAGCTACTAAATCAGTGGTTGTTTCTTTTATTTAATGATATGCAGCATAGGTTTAAGCTGCACGAATAGTAATGTTTTTAGTTTTTAATATAGTTAATGCAATTATCATAGTAACTAAAATTGCAAATAGAATAATTTAAATTTGGGGGGTTATACCAAATAGGAAAATCAATTCTACACTAAGTAAATTTTCCTTAGTTGACCAGACCTTTCCTTATAATGTAGTACCTAAAATACTCCTATAAACATGTGTTATTTCTATTAGCATTCAAAAAGATATGAAAAATGCCTAACCATAAGAGTGAGATCCTCAGTTGTAGGTCCTAGAGTGGTCAAGCTCTCCGAGTCATCCTCTGCCCTTTGGTAGCTAAAGGACACACCTCCAGCATCCACTTCTCCGGGCCAATCTATTAGCCAGTCGCCATTCAGCATAAACTTGTTACCTGCCTTTAGAGCTATAGAAAATAAGGAAGGTATTAAGCCATCGTTAAAAAGGAAGGATTATTTTTATTCAATCGAACGCAGAGAGAGAGAGAGAGAGAGAGAGAGAAGAGAGAGAGAGAGAGAGAGAGAGAGAGAAGACTTGCTCTTATGAACAAATTCACGTTCAGTATGAGTATTACAATAACACTTAGTTGTTCTCTTTTTACACGCACATAACAGCATTGAGGGAAGAAAAGATAGTCCCTGTTACAGCTGCCACCTGGAATCTTCATCTATTCTTCGCTCGAACAAAATCTAGGCTACGGAGAAGAAAATACATTCCTTAGTTTACTCCGATTGTATACTCGAATATATCAACAAAAATAGACAGAAAAAGAGAAAGACTAAACTTAGAACATAACCTTGGTTGGCAGGAAAAAGGTAATTCGTTTTAAATGAGGGTCTACTCCTACCAAAATTTGCTCCAGTTCATAAGAATTTAATGAAAGTGAACACAATTTGTACGTGCGATTGGGGAAATAAAAAGTTTGTAGACGGTTCTTTGACTTGGTAAATATTGCATTGCAATTCACAGAAATTACTACTTTCTCGGACAGTTATTAAGACGATTGGCCATTTTATATCACTGGGCATACACACGCTCATACAGTCACTGAAAAGAGAGAGAGAGAGAGAGAGAGAGAGAGAGAGAGAGAGAGAGAGAGAGAGAGAGAGAGAGAGAGAGAGGTGTTATTGGGAAATACATTTCTTTTAATAGACATTAATGGGTGTTATTTTTCTACACCTATCCAAAATATAGAATGTCAAAGCAAATGTTCTGGAAATTTAAAATCCTTTTTATTTTTGTAAAACATATATTTGCAATATAAACATTAATTCCAAGTTTTATGAATGATAACTGCAACTTACTCTATTTCCCAATTTGACTTATGAAAACTGTTACTTACGTCATTTTCATTTTTTTCTAATGAAAACTGTTTCTTACTTTATTTCCAAATTCCACCTATGAAAAACTGTTACTTAATTTCCAAGATTTACTAATGAAAACTGTTACTTTATTTTTATGTTTTACTAATGTTGTTTTCAACTTTATTTTCAAGCTTTAGTAATGAAAACTGTTACTTACTTTATTTCTAAATTTAACTTATGAAAACTGTTACTTCATTTCCAAATTTACCTTATGAAAACTGTTACTTAACTTATTTCCAAATTTAACTCATGAAAATTGTTACTTACTTTATTTTCCTGTTTTACTAATTCTGTTTCCAATTTAACTTTGAAGCTTTGTAATGAAAACTGTTACTCTATTTCCAAATTTAACTTATGGAAAACTGTTACTTTCTTTATTTCTAAGCTTTACTAATGAAAACTGTTACTTACTTTATTCTTAACTTTGAAGCTTAGTAATGAAAACTGTTACTTTATTTCCAAATTTAACTTATGGAAAACTGTCACTTTCATTATTTCTAAGCTTTAATCATGAAAACTGTTACTTAATTTATTTCCAAATTTAACTTATGAAAATTGTTACTTACTTTATTTTCAAGTGTTTTTTTAAATAAAGCTGTTAAT
This sequence comes from Palaemon carinicauda, assembly GCF_036898095.1. NCBI lineage: Eukaryota > Metazoa > Arthropoda > Malacostraca > Decapoda > Palaemonidae > Palaemon > Palaemon carinicauda. Next base: position 52,117,867 of record NC_090733.1, read on the forward strand.
TACGTTATTTCTAAATTCAATCTATGAAAACTGTTATTTACTTTAACTGCTACTAACTTTACATTAAAGCTTTACAGAGAACTGTTAATTTATTATCAAATTATACTAATGAAAAATATCCCCTACTTCATTTATACGGATTACTAATGAAAACTATTACCTACTTTGTTTTCAAGTTTTACTAATGAAAACTTAAATACGCTATTTCTAAGCTTCACTAAAAACTGTTCTTTACTTTACTTTCAAGTTTTACTTATAAAAAGTTAGATACTTTATTTTCATGCTTTACTGAAAACTACTTTTCACTTTATTTCGAAGTTTTACTAAAAAAAGTGTTACTTATTTTAATTTCAAATTTTACTGATGAAAACATTTACTTTATTTCCAAGTTTCACTGATGAAACTATTACTTACTTCATTTACAAGCTTTTTCAACGAAAACTGTTACTTACTTTACTTTCTCATTTTACTAATGAGAATTGTTATTTACGTTATTTTCAAGCCTCATTGATGAAAACTGTTACTTGTTTTATTTTCAAGTTTTATTTATAAAATCACTTACTTGTTTTATTTTCTAATTTTACTAATGGAAACTAATACTTACCCAAGAAGTTGGCAGAGTTATCTGTAACTTTAACATTTGTGGCACCCCGAGGAATTCTCGAAACATCGTAGTAGCCATATCTACCTGTTGTGGAGAAAGAATCCAATTTAACTATAGGAGAAACTAGTTATTTTATAGGATACCTTCTTTATTAGGTCATGTTATACTTAGAGTGAGTCACAATGGATATCTTTAAAAATCTTTTGAACGATTTCACCCTCGATTGATAAGATTTACCTCATCGAGGCCCTCCTGTTTTGATAGTAGGTATAGATGTGAGCTGACAGAGACAGACACTCACACCAGAATGAAAAAGAGAGAGAGAGAGAGAGAGAGAGAGAGAGAGAGAGAGAGAGAGAGAGAGAGAGAGAGAGAGAGAGAGAGAGAGAGAGAGAGAAATTGTCGTTGTAGTCAAAGCACACGTGTCTTGCTATACATTTTCACTGAATCCTAGACGCTGATACCTGTAGACTTCTTTTCAGTGTCATGAGATGAAATATTTGGTAACTATTTCCCTGCTCAGATTAACAGATAAATCCGGGAATTCTTGGAAGAGATTACATATTGTCCTACCTAGACCGCCTCGACATTGAGTTTTGAACTCTGATGAGCTTGTTACCACGGCAATATGAGGATTAAGAGAGAGAGAGAGAGAGAGAGAGAGAGAGAGAGAGAGAGAAGGAGAGAGAGAGAGAGAGAGAGAGAGAGAGAGAGAGAGTGATAACCCTGAATTTTCTTTTACTATAAAATAAGAACTTTCAGTCATCAAGGTAATGCCGCATATAAAATTTTTACAAAGATCATATTAGGCCGAATAGAAAGGTAGTTAGACATTAATCGACCAAGAGAGCAGGCAGACTTTTTTAACAGCGGATATTCAACATCTTAACATACCCATGTAATAAAAAAATCATTAGCTCTTGGTTCTGTTAAATCTTCAGCAGTAATGAAAGCCCTTCAAAGACAAGGAATAGAGGAATCTTATGTTAGGATACTTGAAGATATGAAAATAGGGGAAGAACAGCAATCCTAAAACTACATTAAGATGGTGAGAAAAAAAATTCCGATTGAAAAAGGAGTTAGACAGGGAGACCACATCTCTCCTAAATTATTCACAGTATGCACTAAAGAAGTTTTAAATAAATTAGATTGGGAATACCATATCAGTGTAAGATTTTTAGATGAGATAATTCTCTCTAGTTAAATCATGGGAGAAATTATAAAAGATGATAGAAGAATTGGATAGAGGAAGCAGAAATGTAAGAGTGAAAATGAATGAGTAAAACTAAGACATTGTTCAGTGAATATCCAGAGAGACAGCAAATGAGGGATATGGAGGAGCATCTAGAGATTTTCTATTATTTTACTTGAGCTGGAGAATGACAGGTAACGGATGGACAATAAGAATTAGAGAATGGGTCCCTAGAGATTATAAAAGAAATAGGGGAAATAAAGGAAGACGACGGATTGATGAGTTAAGAATATATATACATATATACACACACACACACACATATATATATATATGTATATATATATATATATATATATATATATATATATATATATATATATATATATATTATATATATATATATATATATATATATATATATATATATATATATATTTATATATATGCATATATATATATACATATATACATATACATATATATATATATATATATATATATATATATATATATATATATATATATATATATATATATATATATATATATATATAATTCTCACTCAAATATCCATGTGAATTTCTAATCGACAATTACATTAGAGGATATCTAATATTTTGATGTCCTAAGGTGTTCCAAAAATGCCCCCGTGAATTTTTCAAAGCCTTCCTAAAAGAAATCTTTTTTTTTTTTTCTATGTTTCTTCAAACCTTCTGTATTATATTAGTCCAATTCGACCTTTGACAACTACATAATATTGCAATGACGAAAGTCTGACCACTGACACTACCGCTCTTGCTACCACCCGTATATTATTTACTATTATTAACAAAACTCATGCGATCAGAAGGACACTTACGAGGAGAGAGGTTTCTTGTTTTGATGCCAGTTGAGGGCTGGTCTGCTGCAGGTAAATCTGTATGGAAGACGCCGACGTGTCTTGTACAAGTCTCGTTATGACCGCCACATACACGACACATGTCTTCCTTTGCGGTACCGCCCAAACGGCCGTCACATGACAGACGCTGTCATATAGGGAAAAAAAAATCTTGATTATATCAACAGATATGATTACGGTGAATGTGTAAATGGTATATGTTTTCTTAGGATGTCGGTTCATAATGTTCTATTGTATGGACCATCGTTAACAGAGAAAATAAAATATTCATATATCATTAAGAAAACAGTCCTTATGAGTTTCTTGTTTTCTCGTTGTGCTCGCTAAAGTTTTCACGTTATTCATATGCTGTAGTATGCATTAAAGAGGGAGAGTTTGTAGTGAATAAAAATCTTATATCTTTAACAACTTTTATCACTTCTCAATAGGAAAATACAATTGAAAACAAGGCTCTCTTATACTGATTTACTTTTTTCTTTACATGTTGTCTCATGGAAAATGATTCTGCAGAAGGTCTAGCAAACAAATATTTCAGAAACATTGCGTTAGCTCAAATGAAAAAAAACGAAAAAATAAACAGATCGCTAGAAAAGATTCTTTAAGATTCTTTAAAGGAAGCGTCAAAAGAGATTTTTCAATCTTTAAGTTCAATTTCATTAAAATTGAAAGACATTAAAAAAAAAAAAAAAAAAAAAAAAAAAAAAAAAAAAAACATCATAATATGTTGTATCTTCATTACTTTTTCATTGCATACATTTATTGTCAAGAGGAAGTAGACGATAACCACTCTGCGCTTTCTGGTATGAATATGCTTACACTCGGAATTAATTACTCCTGTATAGTGATAACAGTAACCATAATGAAAATGAGACTTAATTATTTTGCTGGGAGATCAAAAAAAGTAGGAATAAGGAAAAAGAAATAGTATGA
>NC_090733.1:52131493-52136493 GCF_036898095.1 Palaemon carinicauda
AAGTAGTATCAAGAAAAACATATCTAGTATATGAGACTGAAGTACGCATTATCATTATGCTTTACAATTTCACACATCTGAGATTTTATGAGGAACACTTCAACACCGAACTGTTTAAAAAACAAATGCAGCATAGAAATATATTCATTACATAGTATAAGTATAAACACACGCACACACTCTCACACACACACACACATTTATATATATATACATATATATATATATATATATATATATATATATATATATATATATATATATATATATATATATATATATATATATATATATATATATATATATATATAAGACAACAAACAAACTAAACCCCAAGATATCCGTAAATACACTCAGACCAACATTAAGGAATCACCAAAGAAAGGATGAAACATCGCAATAATGAAAAGAAGACTTGGAACGAGGCACCAACAGTTGTTAGCTTTAAAGGATGAACATGGATATATCATCCAAAATTTAGATGGAGTGATAGAAATTGCATAGGATCTCTGTACAATGCTATACAATAATGATGTAAGAAATAACTTCACCAATAGATATAATGAAAACCCTGAGCATTAAAAGGTATGGTAAGAGTTAAGCAGAAGGAAAACATAGCCTAACAATGAATTTGATAGTAGATGGAGGAGATTTCATAATAGTTGAACTCGCTGAACTCTACACCAAATGTCTGCAAGAATGCTCTATGCCCACAGATTGGAAAAACTTTATTATTATAGTATGTCACAAAAAGGGAGACACAAAACACCTAAAATATTACCGCCAAATATGTAGTTTACTGTCCGTAATATAAAGAAAATTTACAAAAAAACCCATTAGGCTGAATATAAAGACAGCTAGACTTTAATCTACCAAGAGAACAGGCAGGCTTTAGAGGTGGATATTCAACAACTGACCATATCCATGTAACTAACCAGCTAATGGAAAAATCTACAGGGTATGGCAAACCACTATGAATGGCCTCTATAGACTGAGAAAACTTTTGATTCTGTTAAACCTCAGTAGTAATGAGAACCTTTCAAAAACAAAGATTAGAAGAATCGTATGTTAGAACACTTGAAGATATCTATATAAGAAGTACAGTAATCATAATACAACATACAGATAATGAAAAAAATTCGATTGAGAATGAATTAGACAGGGAGACGCCATCTCTCCTTAACTTTTCACAGCATGCCTGGAGGAAGATTTTAAGATCTTATATTGGGGAATATGGGAATTACTATTAATGGGGAATACCCTAACAACCTAAGATTTTTATAGATATCTCTAGGTCTTCGTAAAAAGCTTCTATTTCTTCCTCTGTATGGGATGTTGTTTTTGCATACGTTGAATGGTCTTCAGTTTATACATCTTCAATTTAAGCATCAATCCTTCAATTCTATCACTACTACCACAAAATTCTTTTGTTACATGGAAGCTTTTTATTAATAAGAAAGCCCACTCCATTTTTTTGTTCCTTTTATGTCTTCTGAAGCAAAATATGTGGTCGTTTTTAATTCTATAAAAGATTCCGCACCTCTTCTAGTTACACTCAATCCAGTTGCATCCCATTTTATTTTTTTCAGCTCTTTTGGTAATAGCAAGATCTTCTCCCCTGGACAGGGTCCTGAAGTTGTATGTTTTAACCTCGGTTCAGTTTCCAAAGGGGGCCTGTTCTAGTCCAGAGATTATAGCAAACCCTGCAGTGGAATGTATCTGACTGCCACCATTGGCAGTTGTTCCACTGCTGCTGGGAACTGGTGGCCGAGACAGGGTTGTGTTTTGCATGTCTGGGTTTTGGCCAGCTTTTAACACCATGCTTGCCACTATAGATTGGTGAAGGTAGACCTGACTAGTACAGCTTTGGTGGTGTTTGCGAAGCACAAACCCATTCACCATGGTATCTCCATTCAAAAAGGGATATATATATATATATATATATATATATATATATATATATATATATATATATATATATATATATATATATATATATATATATATATATATATATATTCTTGCGTGGCTGAAAATATTATTTGGCATATGCTACATATAGGATATGACTGTCAAAACTTGCTTTCCTATTTTCATCCTTTTGGGTGAATGTCCAAGCAAGAGAAGTGACATATATTCTTGCGAGATTTACCTTTTCTAGAGAAGTATGCAAAGTTATACGAAATAAAGAGAACCCCATGATATTAATCAGGGCTTTAAAAATTACTGTAAACGGAGATGGATATGGTAACACTTTCACTCTCTCTCTCTCTCTCTCTCTCTCTCTCTCTCTCTCTCTCTCTCTCTCTCTCTCTCTCTCTCTCTCTCTCTCTCTCTCTCTCTCTCTCTCTCAACATGTAGAGTTAACGTATTGGTTACTTGTATGTTTTTGCCGCTACGTGATTTCATTTTCTGATGGCTTTTTAATTTAATTTTCTAAAGCGACAGAATATGATATAGTTCAAATATTTTGGAAAGTTTTGGGCTTGAAACTTGTTGACCAGAGGAAGTCGAGAAAACCTATTATTATTATTATTATTATTATTATTATTATTATTATTATTATTATTAGGCTATAACCCTAGTTGCAAAATAAAGTAATTAACAATCAAAACCAATTATTTCAAGAACAGTAAAAATGTTGAAAAAAGAAATCTTTCATATATAAACTATTAATACTCTAAAAAACAACAGGAAGAAAAATAATATAGAATAGTGAGCCGAGTGACTCTCCAGCAAGAGAACTCTAATCAAGACAGTGGAAGGTCATGGTAGAGAGGCTATGGCCCTACCTAAGACTAAAAAACATTAGTTTGATTTTGGAGTGTCCTTCTCCTAGAAGAGCTGCTTACCATAGCTAAAGAGTCTCTTCTACCTTTACCAAGAGGAAATTAGCCACTGAACAATTACAGTGCAGTAGTTAATCCCTTGAGCGAAGAATAACTGTTTGGAAATGTCAGTGTTGGTAGATGAATAAGGACAGAGGAGAATGTGGAAAGAATAGGCCTGACTATTCGGTGTATGAGTATGTAAAGACAAAATAAGCTGTAACCAGAGAGAATGATCCAATGTAGTACCGTCCTGCGAGTCAAAGAACCCAATGACTCTCTAGCAGCAGTATCTCAACGGCTGGCTGGTGCCCTGGCCAACTTACAACCTAATAATATCCTTTTAATTGTAGTAATTATCATCATCATTATTAATATTACTGTTAAGCCGACTTATGGAAGTAGAATTTATGATTTGTTTGGATAATTTGTAACTTCATAAAAAGCTTTTGTCTTTGCCTATTGTATTTCATACTAAACTGGGGGAAAAAATGGTAATTTAAGTATCCATATTGGTAGGCTTATTACGGACCATTCTGTTTTTCTGTCTGAATTCTTTAGGAATTGCCTGTGAAGAGGGAAATAGCAAAGAATTCCTTACACCGGTGTAAATGACGGCATTTACTCTGTTAGATAAAAGATATAACCCAGCTGAGCAACGTTTCTGTACCTTATATAAATAACTGTTTGAAAAAAATATGACTAACATATATATATATATATATATATATATATATATATATATATATATATTATATATATATATATATATATATATATATATATATATTATATATATATATATATATATATATACATACATATATATATATATATATATATATATATATATATATATACATACATATGTATATGTATATACACATACACACACACACATATACATATATATATATATATATATATATATATATATATATATATATATATATATATATATATATATATGTATATGTGTGTGTGTGTGTGTGTGTATATATATATATATATATATATATATATATATATATATATATATATATATATATATATATATATATATATATATATATATAAAGTTGTATTCTCCTGAACATGGTAGTAAATTCCTTCCATCCTATGAATTATGAAATAGAGCAAACAAGTCTAATACAAAGAAGGAAATAAGGTCTGAAGCACGGAGATTTTTTTTTTTTTTTTTTAATACTTTGCTTCTCAAAGAATATTCAATGGCATGAATAGATTTAGAACAATTACTTACCTTGGAAATGTGGTGACGCAAGTTCGCGCTCGAGATCTAACTCCACCTCCACAGGACCTGCAATGAGAGCATATGGTCAGCCTCCTTTCGATCTTGAAAGTCAAAAATATCTATCATAAGTAAATGAATAGCTTATTGATAGATGATCCAATCTCACAGACGGAAACAAAAATAAGTCCTATATTGGAATTTATTCGCACCCGTTTCCAAGATAACATATATTGCTTTGTTGGTATAAGCCGGCTAAATCAAATCTGGTGGGATTAACAATAATCAAAATGAAAGTTATAGGGCTAACGCGTTCATCCCAAAAATGTCTTGACCGGAACCAAATAGAGAACACCTTTGGGAGCCATTTTCTGTAAATGAAAAAGGTATTATATATATATATATATATATATATATATATATATATATATATATATATATATATATATATATATATATATATATGTATATATATATATATATATATATATATATATATGTATATATATATATATATATATATATATATATATATATATATATATATATATATATCATTGGATAAGCGTTAATCCTAACCATAGCTGAAAAGGAGAATGCTATAAGCCTATGGGTTTCAACAAAGACAATAGTCCATTAGTGAAGAAAAGAAATAATGAAACCTAAAACTCTAACCTAATATAGTGGAAGACCATGGAACAGGGGCCTTAGACTAGAGAACAATGGATTAATTTTATATTAACCTTATCTTAAAACAGCTGCTCACCTTAGTCTTACCAAGTGTAAAGTAATATTTTTACGGTTAAGCTATCTTTGTGATGTCAGATGTATGGGGGAAAAAGGAAAATGTATAGGAATAGGCCAGACTATTTGGTTCATGTGTAGGTAAAGGAAACATATGCCGTTACCAGAGAGGGATCCAA
>NC_090733.1:52145160-52147660 GCF_036898095.1 Palaemon carinicauda
CCGGAAGTCGACTCTCTCCCACTGCCTTCCACTCCCACCTCCCTCGCCCCTCCATCGTTGGTGTTGGTACTATGGCAGACTCTAGGTACAGCAGTTGGCGCTGCGGCCGCCCCATTGAAACTTTCACCGTTCGCCAGAGGAGAGGCATTTGCTTGGTTTCAGCGCGCAGAAGTCCAGTTTCGCAACAACGGCGTGACTCGCTCAACCACCAAAGCAGATTATGTTGTCGCGGCGATACCCGAGGACACCTTCCCGGAAATATCCGACTGGCTTTGTGAACAAGGAGACACGCCATTAGCATATGACGCCCTCAAAACATGCCTTCTGCAGCAGTACTCGCCATCGCCAGCCGCCCGTGTAGCAAAGCTTTTTCAGCTCTCGCAACAACCGTTGGGGGACCAAAGGGCTTCCCTTGCCCTCAGGGAAATGCCCTTTGGATACGCCGTTTACCCAGACCAATACGCGCTGCCATACCCGATGTCGATAGTTTACCCATAAAGGACTTGATGACCAAAGCCGACGCCCTTATGGACAGCCACTTCAAGACCTCCATCAACGCTTCCACCCCTGACGAAGAGGATACCTATTCAACATCAACTGAAGCTGACATGAATGCCGTAGGACATACACGCCCACACCATGACGTGCCAAGGCAGAGACAAAAGCCGCCCACAACCCACCAATCGCTCGCGCCCCAACAAACGACTTCTACAGCCACTTACTACCTCCCATCCGCCGCAGTTTTGCTACGACCACTTCAGATTCGGGGCAACTGCGAAGAAATGTGCCGAGGATTGTCAGTGGAAAAAAACGTTGTAAGTAGGCCATCGCTCGTGGCGGTTGCCTCCCGTGTTTGTAATCTTTTCTTTTTACAGGATGCAGGAACGGGCGTGCGATTTTTGGTAGACACGGGTGCTTGTCGTTCTCTTTTGCCAAGGAAACTCTTCAAGACACGACGTAGTCTGTCTACATCTGCCGACGTCCGCTTGGTAGCTGCCAACGGATCTGCGATACCCACCTACGGTTACGAAAACCTCACATTATCGTTCGGAAACGGTAAATTCAATTGGAAGTTTCTCGTTGCTGATGTCACCATGCCAATCCTCAGTGCGGATTTCCTCTCTCATTTCCACCTTTTGGTCCATGTCGCCCACCGACGATTGGTCAACGCAGACTCGTACTTGTCAACACCTCTTCAACACGCCCCCTCTAACCTCGCTCTCCACATTAGCGCACCCACGGATGCTTACGCCCACCTCCTCACGTCGTACCCGGAAGTTTTCCGTCCAAAACTTCGCCAAACGCCCACGGTTCCTGCCAAGAATGGTATTTATCACCATATCAAGACGACGGGACCTCCAGTCTTCGCAAAATTCAGACGTCTGGCACCGGAACGATTGGCAGCCGCCAAACAGACGTTCGCCGAAATGGAGGAAATGGGCCTTTGCCAAAAGGACTCCAGCCCATGGTCGTCACCCTTACACATCGTTCTGAAGAAAGACGGCTCCCTCCATCCTTGCGGGGATTACAGGCGCCTGAACATGCAAACAGAACCGAATCACTACCCCCTCCCAATCATTGCCGACATGACCTCCTACCTGCACAAAGCAAAGGTTTTCTCTACGCTCGATCTCCTGAAGGGGTATTATCAGGCGACTATGAACCCAGAAGACATCCCCAAGACTGCCATCACCACTCCGTTTGGTACATACACCTTCAATTACTCCTATTTTGGCCTTCGTAATGCTGGGGCCACGTTTCAACGTCTCATGGATGGCATCTTAGGGGACCTCCCTTTCTGTGTATGTTATGTGGACGACATACTTGTGTTCTCCTCCTCAAAAGAGGAAAACCTCAGTCACCTGCGCATCGTGCTCGACTGCCTGCAACAAAACAGCCTTGTAATCCGGTACGACAAGTGTACCTTTGGCGCCAACGAAGTGTCGTTCTTAGGGCACCGCATCACTCCTGAAGGTGTCCACCCCCTCCCTGAGAAGGTAGCAGCTGTTCAGAACTTCCCCGTGCCCTCGACCGTCAAAGCTCTGCAGGAATTCTTGGGCATGATCAACTATTATCACCATTTTCTGCCAGCCACTGCCGCCACTCTTGCTCCCCTCTACCCCTCCCTCAAGGGCAAGCCGAAGGACCTGAAGTGGGGTCCCCTTCAAGAAGCAGCCTTCTGTAATGCAAAGAATGCCCTATCAACTGCTGCGGCTCTCACTTTTCCTATCCCACACGCCCCTCTCCTTCTCTCCACCGATGCCAGCGACGCCGCTATTGGTGCAGTACTCGAGCAGGTGGTCAAAGGCTCGCCCCGCCCATTGGCCTTCTTCAGCAGAAAAACTGTCCAAGGCAGAATCGGGTTATTCTACCTTCGATCGAGAATTGCTGGCGGTGCACTTGGCTGTCCGTCACTTTCGCCATTTCTTAGAAGGTACGCCCTTCGTCATTCGCACAGACCACATGCCTCTGGTGCACACCTTCACTCGACAGTCTGACG
>NC_090733.1:52157660-52170160 GCF_036898095.1 Palaemon carinicauda
TACATTTTAGCGGAATTTCTAGTACACCAATCTAAAATTTAATCTAAACAAGTATGTGTGTCAGGAAGAGAGTTAGAGAGATTTCTTAACTTACCTTGAACATCTTGCCCATGGACTCCACTGAGACCACTCTGTCATGACGTCATTGACATGAGGTCTGGGACCAATGTGAGACCGATGAGAAATCCCTGAAGTCCCATCCCTCGTCCGCGACCAAGAATAGTATGATGGGGGGTCTTGGTAAGACGTGACCAAGCCGGCTTGAAAGACCTGTGGGAGATAAATGGTAAATATAATTAACATATGTTATGTTCTAATAGCTTCCGAATGTAATTGTGGGCATATCTATTGGTAATGGACGTCGGTTATTCAATCAATATCTTATTCATTGTTTTTCTATTATCTTGTTCACTACTTTATTTCTTTTCGGCCATTAGAGGTTATTTTTTTAATACGCTTGGAATTTGCAAAATCGTGTTGAAGCTACAAATAAAATTTGTGAGAATTTCATGACTGCAAAATCTCATGAAATAAAAGTTTTTCAAGAAAAATAAGGAACAAGTAGACAGTTTAGAGATAGAGAGCCAAATTTGATAAAATGAACATGCCCAAGGACCTTTGTCAAAAATATTTAAAGATTTGTATGCATTTTGTAATCTGATATGTTCTATTCAAGCGCCGTAAATAAAGTATTCTGCTTCTTAAAGAATTCTGATATTTGTTGGTGGACGATACTTCAATACCTTAATTAAGAGAAGCATTAATATAATCATTGCTTTCATAAATGAAAATTGAAACTATGAAGGCAATGGTTCCATATAAGGAAAATTAACGCTTGGTTTCACGTAAAATATAAGGAAAAATGGAAGGTCAGGGCAGCATATTTTTTAACTTGAAATTGTTATCTCTTTCGTATTAAAAAAAGGAAAAAGTATAAGATTAACATGAAATTGTTATCTTTTTCTTATTAGAAAGACGGGAAAAAATATAAGATTACCTGGTACCGTATGTTATCACCAAAGAAAATGCAAAAAATGTGGGGTCTTTGCTGATGTCTAGGTTCATTTCCCTCCACAAATATTTCACCGTGTTCGGTGGTCTGGAAAATGTATGCAAATGTGTTATTCTGGTCGTTTTGTAGCGTAAAGGGAGGAATCTGAAACTAGATTAAATCCCCCGATGTTTTATACAAAAACAAAAAACAAAAAGAATATTTTTTCCTACTCTGAATTTGTATTTTTATCTCTTTATCTCGCGAGTATTCGAGTTTTATATTCGACCTGGCTGACTTCTTTCTATGATAAAATAAAACTAGTGAGAGGAGACGATAGCAAGGACAAGTACTTAAAAACAATATTAATAACATAGGCCTACAATAGATTTGAAAGAAATTTCTTCAAATGCAATAAAATAGGAAAAAAATATTTTGAATACGATACTCAATCGTTAAGATTAAAAAATTGTTTTATAATTATCATTTATAAAATAAATAAGTCATTAACAGATTTCTTACTACTCCAAAAAAATTGAACTTTACGAAAATGTTTCGTCGTCGAAAACACTAAATATCGGATAGATATATGTTCATCCAGTCATCTATTATGTCAATTGTATAAAAATAAAATGTTCCATATTATTATTATTATTATCATAATTATTATTATTATTATTATTATTATTATTAGTTAAGCTAAAACCAAAATTGGAAAACTAGATTGCTACAACTCCAATAGGTCTAACAGGGAAAGTAGCCCAGTGCTGAAAAGAAACGGAGAAACAGAATAATATCAAAACAACGTTAAACAGATAAGTCCTATATAGACTATGAAACGGGAATTTTGTCATCCTTTTCATAAGAAAAGTATGTGCAGTAAGTTTAAACTTCTGAAGTTCCACCGATTGAACTACTAGATTATAAAATTTCAGAATACTGTATAGTACTGAGCCTAATGATGAAGGCAAGGCAGTTAGAATTACTGCACGCCTTCAAAAAAAAAAAAGCCAAAAATTAAACGAGGGTATCTTGATCATGGATACGAAAGAGACCGTAAGTTTTTGTCCAAAAGAGTAAGATGAGAGTCAGCAGTTGAAGACTAGGTAGAAAGAATATTTAAAAGGTGTCTTGATTGAATAATTAGATAAAAAATCTCAGAAGACTTCTTCAATTAGCCATATATTTATTGCAATTGGAGGGGAAAAAATGTCTGAAACCTTTTTTCAAAAGTATATTTGTGATAAAAAATCACTGAGTCTTAAATTTGTAAATAATAAAAAATAAGTTGTTAATAAAGAGATTTTAATGAAGAGTAGTTACTGCCTTTAATCTATACTGATAATCATACTTTAGCGAGCGTTCAATATCATTCCGCTTGCATTGTACTATGCATTAGTTTCAATTAGATTTTTATCAATAGATTCGGCAGCTACGCGCGATGGAACTTATGAATTTTGTAACGAGCTTGTTTTAAAGAACAAAGCCACATATAACGCGTATATAATATAAATATTAATGTGAGGAACACCAGATGTTACTGTATATTCCAATAATCGGCATGGTGCACAACTACACTTTTTAGAATATTACCTAAGAAGTCAATAATTATGCTAAGAAAAGACCCTCTTACTCCCATCTCTCTAAATTTGAAAACAAGAGCATCGTGATCAACATGGACAAAAGAAGCATTAAAATCAAGACATGTTAGATATTGTTGAAGATTCCATTTTCATTAACAAATTAGTTTTTCATCGTAAGAAAGCCAACCTGGAAATCTTAAGCATATCTGAGATACCACAGAAATAGTATTTATACTATACAGTTCTGCTACTCAAAAATGGGCAATAGAAAAACAAAAGACACCGTTATGTAGTTAATGAAAACCGTTCTGCTTTTCCATGATCAATATCAATGATAAGAGCCAGGGTACTACGTACCAAGCTAATAAGTCATTTCGATTATCAATGGAATACTTCCAAAATTCAAGTTTTTCTTCCAACCAAACTTTCGTTAAATCAAAAAGTAAATTTTAAGTATATAGTGATAATGTAAGCTTTCATATTCAAGGACGAAATAGCAAAGTGGTGGTGAAGATTTATTTACTTACAAATTTCTTTAAAGAAAAAAAGTTAATGTCTACACTTGTATTATTAATTTTTCCATCGTAAATATGGTAATTATTGTTTTTATATATACCTTTTATCTAAGCAGGACTTCACATTGTATATTTTCTAGCTAAATCTTGTTTTCATTTCATGTTATTCCTCTTCTGTATACGTCATGAACACAAAATATATACATATGCAATACTGTGAAGATTGCCATTCATTTTTCTAAAGAAATAACGTCTTTTCACGTAACTATACTGTATATCGGCTTCCACTTTTTTTTTTCTTTACTACAAGAATCCTGTTATGTTAAGGACGCTATTCAGTGTGTGGTACCATGTTTATCTATTATAACAGTGACGATATTTAGATGGTTAGAATGGGCTAATAATTCAAAGTAAAAATCCAAATATTACATCTACAATTTAGGATGATAAAGAAAACATTTTCTTTTATATACCTTTAAGACAGATGCAGTGATAAAAGGGAGGAGCATCATTCCTAATTCGAGTTTGTTAACTGTTACTATATCGGTAGACGCCCACTTCGATAACTCCAGCTGCCAAACTCGTCTCCTTAAAGTAGCATATGTAATTTACTCGGTTCCAAGTAAGCTCGAACTCAAATAAAAATATTGCGAGTCTCTCTCTCTCTCTCTCTCTCTCTCTCTCTCTCTCTCTCTCTCTCTCTCTCTCTTCAATTGATAAGTCCGATGACTCGCAACCGAAGATTAATCGTTTGATCCCAAATCAAGCGATGAAAAAAGCAAAATAGACACATTTCCAGAATGTCACTATTGATCTTACGAGTAATTACTTTTCTAGCTGTTGTCGGAGAGAGAGAGAGAGAGAGAGAGAGAGAGAGAGAGAGAGAGAGAGAGAGAGAGAGAGAGAGAGAGAGAAGATATCAGGTATTTCCGAACGTCATGCCATGTAATAGGGAATTCATTCATCCGATAATATATATATATATATATATATATATATATATATATATATATATATATATATATATATACATACATATATATATACATATATATATAAAGGTATATATATACATATATATGTATATATATACATATAAATTATATATATATAATATATATATATATATATATATATATATATATATATATATATATATATATATATATATATATATACATGTGTGTGTGTGTACATGCAACAACAACAACAAATACAATCGTTTCTAGTCCACTGCAGTTCAAAAACATCATACATGTCAGTTTTTGCGTGGAGTTTGGCTAGTTTTCATCACCAGACTGGCCAATTTGGATTGTGGGAGATTCATGTCTGATCGCTCACAGCAATCCAAAATAGTATGAGTGGACTTGACTAATGCAGCTTTGCTGATCATGACGATATGTAAACCTTTTTACCACTTTACTGTATTCTCACTTATATTATTATCATTTTTATTATTACTTTCTAAGCCACAACCCTAGTTGGAAATGCAAGAGAACTCTAACCCAAACAGTGGAAGACCATGGTACAGAGGCTATGGCACTACCCAAGACTAGAAAACAATGTTATCATTTTGGAGTGTCTTCTCCTAAAAGAGCTGCTTACCATAGCTAAAGAGTCTAACCTTACCATGAGGAAAGTAGCCACTGAACAATTAGTGCAGTAGTTAACCCCTTGGGTGAGGAACAATTGTATGGTAATCTCAGTGTTGGCAGGTGTATGAGGACAGAGGAGCATCTGTAATTAATAGGTCAGACTATTTGCTGTATATGAAGACAAAGGGAAAGTGAACCGTAACCATAGAAAAATATCCAATGAAGTACTTTCAGGCCAGTGAAAGGATCAAATAACTCTCTCGTGGTAGTATCTAGACGGGTGGCTGGTGCCATGGCCACCATATTACACACATTTCTATATATATATATATATATATATATATATATATATATATATATATATGTGTGTGTGTGTGTGTGTGTGTGTGTGTGTGTGTTTTTCCTAATAGATAATTATAAAATTATATTCTAGGTCGTTTGACACTGAAATTGCCAAATTCGGGATATTTTACATGTTCAAGAGCCAAAAAGCAAAATTCATCCTCTGTAATCGTTTGGAATGAGACTTTGAATGCTTTTGGATTCATGGGCTGAAGTATGAAATCAAATACTTGTATATCCTGTCATTGCTAATATAGTATTGTTCTCTAGATGACACTGACCAACCTACAATAGGTGTTTAGCTGCACTCATGACATTAGGAAGACTTTAATACGAAAATCGTTCCCCCAAAAAACACACACACTCTCTCTCTCTCTCTCTCTCTCTCTCTCTCTCTCTCTCTCTCTCTCTCTCTCTCTCTCTCTCTCTCTCTCTCTCTACAGCACGATCCCTCCTCCTACGGTTGTCTGACAATTCAATTCTTAAGTTCCTGTTCATCTCATGAATAACGAATAGATTGTCAACTTGGAATATTAGGACTCATTTGGTTTGTCACTTTGGAGATCAACCTTTTCCTCTCTCACAATAGTCTTTAATATGGTCATGGCCATCTGGGATGACAGATAAAGAATGGGAAGAGGACTCAGTCTTGTGTGGGAGACCATGTGACGTCATAACATGACCTCTTTCTTTTTGCTGTGTTGCAGTCATCGTAGTGAAGCTTTTCCTATGTTCAATAATGAGAGGATCTAAACTGTTTGTTTGTTCTTTTTTTCTTTATTTCTCATGACCTTTTGAAGATGCACATGAGCTACTGCCTCACCCCATCTTCTGCTAAAGATGTAAATGTATCAACGCTGACTCATCAGCAAAAGTATAAGAAATCAAAATCACTTGTTCATTTCATGAGGAAAGCTGTTGGAGCTAGCGGTAGATCAGGATCAACAATGTAATCAAGGCGCGATTCAACATGAATTCTTTATTCATGAATATATGAAAATTCCATTTCCAAATATACTACATCTTTGCAAATCAGGAATTTAAAATTTTACTATCTTTGTTGAATTTCGTCCATTTATATATGAACATTGGTCTATGCAAAAAAAAAAAAAAAAAAAAAAAAAGAATAGAAAAAAAATCCAAACAATATTGGCAGTCTTGTATGTTAATTTTCATAAAATTGAAATATATTTATCGTTCTATTGGGAGGTAAATTGAAATGATGCGAGCAGGGTAGATCGAACTATAGAACTAAAAATTTAGTCTTATTCCTTAACTATGATTATTTCAAATACTTATACCTAGAATTCTGGAATTAGGAACGATATAAAAATGATATATAATGATAATTTAATTTAAAGTCAAGTGATGGCAGTAATTCCGAAGATAGAAGCAGAATCTAAGACTAATAATGATTACAACGAAATAAAAATCCAATGATCAATAGTCCTTGACATTTCTATCGATAATTAGGAACTAAATATGAATAGCTAGTGCAAAAACCTTTATAATGTAAAATTTGTCTCGGAAGGAGAAAGGTAACTTTAAAGTGAATCATCCAAACTGAGGATATTCTCAAATTTATTCAAATTCAGTACCTAAGATGGTAAGAAAATTTAATTGAGTGGAAGGGTTTAAAAAAAAAAAAAAAAAAAAAAAAAAAAAAAAAAAAAAAAAAAAAAACTTATTGGATTCAAAACCAGAGAAATAGAGCACCTTTATACGATAACATAGTTAAATAAAACTGCAAGGGGGGGGGGGGCTCTTCAAATCATATTGAAGAAGAAGTGGCAAATGGGAACAGGTTTGTTGAAAAGGTTCCTTTAAAAATAGATGACTGACAACCAGTTAAACTTTTTTTTTTTTTTTTTTTTTTTTCGTCAGAGAAGAAATGGAATGCACATTGAACAGTTTGTAGACCTTTTTAGGATTAGTAATATTCCTCTTTCATGAAATTCTTTTGTTTGTGGGACATAAATTTTCTACTGATGATTTTCCCTAAAAGTGAACTTTGTGAAAAAAATATTTGGATCGCAGATATTTTCCATTTTACTTATTGGGTTCTCCCTTGGTTTTATTACTTTTTTCATCACCAGATCATAACCTTCTCTTAGTATCTCTTAAATATTATATTCATCTACTCTTGTGCTATCGTCCAATTCTACCATTTCCTTTTCATAATCTGTTCTCTTATTATTTAGCATTCTAAACTTAGTGAATTTTATTTTTCGGTTTGCTCTATATAGTTTTTTATTATTCAACTAATTATTTCTTTACCTACTGAATTTCAAAGGAATTGGTGCAAGAAAATTCCCTTTTAGCATCTAGAATACATCACCATTTAGCCTACTATAGATGATATAAAACTAAAAATATTTAAAAAGCTATACTAATTTTTCACCAAATATTCCTCTAGATAAACTTTGTTGAAGTTGAATTCAGTCTCAGATCATCGAACGGTATTCTGAATATGTCTTGTATAAAAATTTGGTATTCTGGTTGAGGGTCAATATGGCCGGCTCTTTTGCTACTCAACTTTAATTTCAATTAACCTCTTCTACTACTTTGGGAAAAAAAATTCTTGGAGATTGAATTAAATTCCATTCATTATAAAAATTCAACAGTCCCAAAGAAAAATGGTGCTCAAAACAGAACACTTGACCACCAAGTGTAGCAATATCCAGTTGTCTTTAGAGGTTTGTGAATAAGAATGGAACTGCATTACAATATACATATATATATATATCTATATATATATATATATATATATATATATATATATGTATATATATATATATATATATATATATATATATATATATGTATATATATATATATATATATATATATATATATATATATATATGTATATATATATATACACACATATATATATATATATATATATATATATATATATATATATATATATATATCCATGATAAAATATGTTTCCACCCTAGTTTATATCTAATTATATTTTCTAAAATACTCATTTGTTGCATACTCTAGATATAGTTTTGGCTGGTTTATTTTCTATAGCTAGTGATATTAAGGTTTACATTTTGTCTAATTACAATCTGAACAGGTGCCTTTAAGAACTGGCTCACCTAACTATGCAGTGAAACCGTATTGTTTATTTGTGCTTATAATTCTTTTATCCTCTTTATGCAATTACCTTTCAGAACATAGATGAAGAAGAATAAATACTGGTGACCGCTTATATCTCGAAGCTAATCTAATTGATCCTGCTTCATTACACAATGTTCTGACATTTTTTTTTCTTTCAGAGACACAGGATTGTAATTTACACATGCACAAGAATGTTTGTGTTCTCTAAAACCCTGACCTCTTTGTCTATCGGTAAAATTCTAGTCACTTGTCGGAAGCTTCATGATACTTACCGACTGCGGGTAAACCTGTTTTAAAGATGTTTTGTAACACAGATGGACAGCATAGATAAAATAGATATTTACATCAGAGGGGTTACAGAGCCATTGATAGTTGTATATTCATATTCACAGGTGATAAATGTAAAAAAAAAAAAAAATAATAATAATAAAAAAAAAAACTCATAGCTTCGAAAAAATAAATGAAAAGAAGAATTACTGTTAATAAGGAATTCAATAATTTTTTTTTTAGTTTAATCTGCATTATTATTATTATTATTACTATTATTATTATTATTATTATTATTATTATTATTATTATTATTATTATTATTATTATTATTATTATGCTGCATTTGTCCTGAAAAAAATATAGGTACTTATGATTTGAATATTTGGAACAGAAAAACATTTGATCTTGCTCCTTTGCCTAAATTGTGATTGTTTTCTTTTTTTTTACATTCCTAACATCCTATCTCGATCTCGCATTTGCCCCTATTTAATCTGCGAGATTAAGCAAATTTAATATTGTACGTATTCCTATTCGCTTTGAGGCTCCCCTTTCTTTTACACTCACTTTTCCAACTTTCCGTTTTCGTTTATGAACTGTTAATACTGTATATTGTAATAAAAGAAAAAAACAATCTTAGCGCTTTCCATTTGTTCTTTCCTTCTTAATGTGACCTCTATTTTCAATATTCTTTGGATCAAATAATTTGTTCTTTCTTCTCGGGTAAGTTTCAGGTTACATCCTTTTGTTTGTTTTCTCTCAGTTTATCCGTATTTTGTTGGTTCTCCCTAATTCAAAATTTTCCCCACTTCGTTCTTCATAGCAAAAGGACAAATCACTCCAATTTTAATCTTTCTTTTTTGAAATTTTTATAAAGTTTCCATATGCATTAATGTAAAAAATATTTTTCCTTCCTCCTATTCTCTTCTGTCTAACATTTTCTCATTACTGCTTTCATCTAACCCTTTTTCAAGTCCTCCCCTTCAACTTTTTCTACTCTTCCCTGAATATCATCCAAGAATATATCAAAAGTTTTTCATCCCTGCATTTTATACTTTAAGCTCTTGGAAAAAGCCCTTTGTACACCGAGCTTCCTGAAAAATGGAGACATTCTGTATTATAAGTTTTAATTCATCATGATATTTTTTTACTTAATAGACTAGCGATGCAGACTGATTATGCTTTGATACTTACAAAACGGAAGATTGTTGTTCATATGTCCTTTTATTAAAGATATAATCTTAACATAGAAAAAAAAAATAAGTAAACTAATTTCTCAAGCACACTTTCCACAGCCTATCAATCTACACTTGCATTGCGTGTAGTTGAAGTAAAGGACGGAATTTTCATGATAATAGCGAAGTTGAGTGAATAATGTGACGAAGCTGTAACTGGTGCTTCGGGACAAATAAAATACAAATTAACGGCACCAATATACAGTGAAAAAAAAAAACTTTTTCATCATTGGCGATGGTCCAGTTAATTTTTCTTTTAATCAACATTACTGTTTCAGGGTGTATGTCAAAGATTTAGAATCAAGCTCATGAAACTCATATTTCAATCTGTAAGACGTTTGCTTGGTACGCTTTCAAAACGAAGATCTTTTCATTGACATTTCCTCCTATAATTTACATCCCTTTCTATTCAAAAGTTGGTAACATTCCTGCTGCTTGTTTTGCGGTAAAGAGACCATTGATTTCTGCTGAAAATCCACACTTAATATTCAAGCAAGCAGACCAGTAATCAGACATCGCAAAATCTTATCCTTTTTGGAGTAGGCAAGAAATATGTAAGATTATAATATACTCTGTGCATTTAAGGTTGGAATATTTTTTTTCCTTTTTTGTAATGTTAAGAATAGTTACTATATGAATCTTAGGTAATTTGGTATCGCCTATCTTATGCAGTTCCCGATAGAGGTATTTGTAAATACAAATACCCTTTTTAAACAGTGGTAATTTGTGTATTGCTTTATTCTCAATAGTGTTATATACTTCCTTTTTTCAGAAACGCCATTAACTATGTGTTTAGTTGGGTCAAGTCATTATTGTAACTGCACAAACGGATCCCATGTCTTAAAAAATGCTGAGACGATAATCCCAGTTCTGAAGTGCCTCGTTTGTCTTTCTAACTCATAACACTTAATCACTATCTGTCACACTTCATCAGGGTTGCGTTCAGTTTGTTGTTATACTCAACTCAGTAACCATGTTGTTTGCTTTTTAACCAGATGCGTAGTCCAGACTTCTCTCTCGCGCATACCGTGACTGACCTTTCCGAGATGACATCAGTATTTGTTATTGAACTGATAAATTCGTGACATTACGGAGGTTAAGAAATTCATAAAATTTTGTGCATGCATTAAGCGAAAAAAAAGCGATTAATCCTAAATGAAAAAATGATACTGGAATCAACAAAAATTTTATTTAGTAAAGAATAGGATAATTTGCGTCGATATTATATTGTCAATCAATTGATATTAATAGCAGCCTAATATTTATATAGACATATCATTTATATTTTCTTTCACGATAATCTGAAGAAAACTGGAAAGCGAAAACCGAAGAATTTATTTTTAATCAGATATATTTTCCTTTTGCGAAAATACATCAAAATGAACAGGACTTCGACAGCTCAACACTTAAATGTTTATTCAATATCTTTTATTCTTATACTTTATGAATGAAAATTAATAGGCTGCGGATGTATATGATTAAGTCTTAAATATAGACTGATTTTTCCAAAGACCTAATTGAAGTATTTGTACATTCATTTGCCTAACAAGCTCTAAAGACTTAAAGCTTCATAATAATTTACAATAGCGTCCATTTATTATCATGGTATTTTTTATTAGAAATTCTATTTACTGAAGGGCACACTGAAACCTTCACTAGCGGATTGCTCTTTCCTTATGTCAATCAAAGGGAGATCAAAATCAGTCTATGAACAAGAGTGAGAATGGGTAAAACAGTCTATGAACAAATCAAACCGTTTTTCTGCGGATTTAAAATATCCTCTTTCTTCTTTGGAGAATCGTTTTCAGCATCATAAAAGATAGGTGGAATATTCAATTTTACGATGGATCCTGATTTTCTTTTTGAGAATTAGATGATACAAGATTTCACATTAGTTTATTTTAGAGGTTTAATTTGGATGTGCCATCGAAGCAATGAGAAAAATTTCTTTAAAAAATTTGTCTTATCAATTAGGATGAAGTAAATAGCTTTCTGAATTCTAGTAGGCATAGTTTAAGAATTGAAGAATAACCCTTAAAACATATCAGGTAATAAAGATATCATAGTAATTGCATGATAGGAGTGAAGAGGATTTTTATAAAAAAAAATAAAAAAATAGAATAGAAGTTTGTCTTTAAAACGTTTGCATGACTAACGTAAATAACCACACCACTCCCCCTCCCCAACCCCACCACACTAAACAATCTTTACAGTAAATCCTTGAGCAAACTCACCAGACAAGCAAGTATGCTGGAAGCTCTAGCTAGATGACACTGCAACATGTTGGCTATATCTGTATAGGAGACAAAAATGAAATCATATTAATTTAAAAAAGAAAGAAAGAAATAAAAGTGAAAATCATATATTATATATACTCTTATATATCTCATAACATAGCTATATTGAAAGAGGCTAATAATAAGTTATTCCACAAACATATACCTCTTTCTGAACAGAATTAATAATAGCAGCAATTCCTGCTTTCGCAAACTTTCAAGAAAAGTTATTCACTTTTATTCCACAGAGAAACGCGACCATGTTGCAGCCATTTGGAATTTAATGGAGCGAGGTGGGTGCACGGCTATATTCATATAAACTACAATTAAAACCATAATTAGAAAAGAGAGTGAACAAGTTTACAGCATTCTAGACATTTTACATAAGATACTTTACGAATTCAAAGTTATTATTTGCCTTCGTGTTTGTCTTATGAAATTTTAAATTTGCCTACCCGTGTTACCATATGAATGTTACGTAAACACCGTCGCTATATTTTATATATGCTTTGTATGCACTTTCAATCACTCTCCTTATACGGTAGACCTATTACAAATTTTTTT
>NC_090733.1:52175160-52185160 GCF_036898095.1 Palaemon carinicauda
AAAAATAGATAAATAAAAACCAGATCAGATAAATTAACAGACGCCCTTAAACTTGTTTTTCTGTCTTTTAAAAAAATCCTCAACTAATCCTCTGGATCGGTCCAAATATACGAGGAATCTTCCAATACTAAAAACGTCTTTACCGATCACAAACTCAAGCCTCAATGAGCAACATAAAAGCAATATTCGTAAATACTTGATAAGCAGTTTGTAAACCAGAAAATATTCATATGACCGACTTTACTTTTTGGATGGTAAACCTTTAAGGTTTCTTTGATTTGTAAAATCTAACGTGGTCTTTATTTTTTAGATATGAAGAATTCTTAAACCCTGAATTTTATAGATATTAATTTATATCTACTTGTGTCTCGTTTCTTTTTCTTCAATATTTATTCCAAAATCTCGTAAGGTGAGATTCTCTGTCTATTATGCGATGTAATCTTTACTCCCAACGTAGATTTTAATGTTTAAAAGTAATTTATTTATAAATTTTAAATAAATCGGTAGGCTAATTTTCCGATTTTGTTCTGTTTTCCTTATCATGACATCCAAGGACTCCTCCAATTAAGTTTTAATGAGTATAGAGGACCAAACAGGCAAAGATCTTATGAAATTTACATATTCAAAATCATAGTGATGATAAATATTACCAAAGTAATACATTACAATACCATTAATTCAATTACCTTACGGAGATTGCTTTACCTTTAAGCGATTATTGGGATCAAGAAATTTTTATACTGCGATCTGAAAAATATCAAAGTACTAATCGAAAATATTCATTATATACTTCGAAAGATATTTTTATTTGCAATGATAATGTATTGTCGTTCCATCATATATGCACGGACGCATACTAAAATCTTTATAACATTCCCATTTTGCAAAAAGCAAACTCGTCTATTTGCAGCAAACAACGAAATAATGTACGCTTTTGGACCGGTTTTCCGCATCCTAAAAATAGCGTGATGTACAAAGGCAAAATAACCAAGATAAGAGAGAGAGAGAGAGAGAGAGAGAGAGAGAGAGAGAGAGAGAGAGAGAGAGAGAGAGAGAGAGAGAGAGAGAGCATTTACCACTTGGCAACCAGAACTTTGGAGGATACACAACACTCGGCAAGCAAAAAAGACAGCGAGAATCAACAACAGAGTTCGTGCTTTATAATTTCTTGCTTTCGATAGGATTCGCTGACATTCTCAGCTGTATAGCACGTCTGCTTTAAGCGAGTTCTTTGATATGAGTGTTTCATTTACAGACGTTGGGGGGAAAGAGCATATGTTTGAGGGTGATAGTTAACAAAAAAAGAGAAAAGTTTCGAAAGCTTCTAATTTCTCTTGAGTAAGATTGAGCTTATTTGTATCTTTAGGTGTTCTTATATTCATAAGCATATTTGGGAAATATATACTTATGGCATCTACGGTCTTCAGTATCCACTGGATTATCTGCCGTGCACTGATGTTAAATGGAATTGTGAAAAGTAGTATTGTTCTGTTTAAATTTCATGATGAACTTGATAAGCATAAAATTACTTTCATAAATCATAAACATATATGATCATATTTACTGATAATGATCTGTGGACAACTGATACTAATTTATATTCCTTGCATAATATCCATTGTTGATAGAACGATAAATAAATGCTGTTGATTAAAGCCAGCATCAAATGAAATTCTCTAGATACCTTATCTCACCTTTTTCTCTTCCTACACTTTTTAAAACTATATTGCATTTCAAAATATACACAAAAGGTAACTGAAATTATTGAAAATATAAACATTAGTTGATTGTACTAAGTGAAGAAATTGAAAATCACACAACGCATCGATATTTTGTCCTTCATAGTTTGATATCAAGATTAGTCAATAATGAAAGGATATACATGGATCCCATGCAACAAAAGATAGAGAGCACACTTTGAAATTCCTTGTAAGAATATTCTCTTCCAAAAATTGATACTAACTCCTGTTGTAGAAATATTCAATAATGAAACTAAATATGAGGGAAATTCTAAAAGCAAAACTCGAAAGCCTATCCAAATAAGGGAACGAAACTGCAATGTTTTTTGGAATCATCTAGAGATTTTAGGCTCTTCAAGTAGGACCTTATTGATTATTTAGTGTAATCATAGACGAAAAATTACAGTAATATACTACCGTCTAGTACAGACCATTCCGAAGCTGAGACCAAAGTACTATATTTCTGCATACTTAATGTAAGTGTCATATATATTCGTTCGTCAAAAATTTTACCGTACAACCTTCCCAGTATACTGTACAGGCAATATTGTGTCTTATAATGCCTTATAAGATGAAAGAAGATTTTTTTACTCATTCATCAGAAATTTTCCATCTTCCAAAAGTACCACACAATCATCCACTCAATCCCACCACTTCCACTTTATCAAGCATGTCATGTCATCTTTCGGTCTCTTCCTTTCCTTCTACCTCTTGAATGTTCTCAGTGCGTCCTCGGCAGCCACATCTACAGATTTCTCAAACCTACACTCACCCCATTTCATACTTGCATCATTTCACTCGACCTCTTGATATCTTCCTCATATAATTTTAAAAATATTTACTCCCGAGAGCATCTTGGAATCTAGTTATTTCATAATACGATTCACTTTTATTAACATTTCTTCAACTATTTCCCTTCCAAGATTGAGAAATGTCTATTCTTCATAGGTTCTTGCTCACATCCCCCCTTTTATCTATCATTCATCATACTTTTCCATCAGTTTCTCCTCGATAATCTATACCGCTCTTTGCATATTTGTCGTTGATGTTTTCGTTACAAATCTTTTTAAAAAACACAATCAAATATCCAGGTCTAATATATATATATAAATATATATATATATATATATATATATATATATATATATATATATATATATATATATATATATATATATATATATACATATATATATATATATATATATATATATGTGTGTGTGTGTGTGTATACATACACATGTATATACATATAATTACATATATATATATATATATATATATATATATATATATATATATATATATATATATATATATATATATATATATATATATATATACTGCAAAAGGAGATGCTCTGTCGTATGCAGCTGTAGTTACCATTTCAGCTGTAAATCAAATCCCATGCTAAAGGTCACAGGAAGAGCCAACCTCAAGAGTGACTTGATAATCACCCCCAAAAGGACCAGGAGAGCATCAGCCAACTTCAGAGAGAAGCCTACCTGATGTTCCTGGACCCTGCAAAGGGCTTGAGGAAAGCTGTTGTCTGCAACTACCAAATAAATATTCCACTTCAATTCATCACTAGTTACAGCAACATCATTGAATCAGAACACTGGAAGACCAGCAGAGATGTGCACACTAAGAAGATTAATTTTACCTTTGCCGGGCCGATTTCACCGACAATGGATCTTGGCATATGGGGTTCCTTCCCCACCGAAGACTTCTCCCCTGATCCGATGACGTGTTTCAACTGCCACCAGTTTTGGCACTACAGAGAAGAATGCAGAAGCCCTCCAGTCTGTGGAGTCTGCAGCAAGCACCATCCTACGCAGAACTGCATAGATGAAAGGCAGGAGACCTATCCTAAGTGCCCAAACTGTGCCGTCCCCATATCACTTCTACAGCAGTAGCAGCACCCTCACAGCCAACTAAGTCACAGAGAGTCCCACGGCGCAGACCCATCTAGCAACCTTCCTCAGTCCCTGCCCAAGCTATTGCTCTTTGTCCAGCTAACCCTATCGTTCATACACTTGCTCCTTCCCAAATCTCCTCTTCTGCACCACCCTCCCAAACCATCTCCCTAACCCAGCTTTAATCCATCAAATTAACTCTCTGCCCCTTGAAGAAATCTTTCCTTTCATCCTTTGCCTAGTGTCCAGAGTCTGCTTTATTTATAATGTCCCTTTACCTGTCCATACTCTTTTCCAATCCTTCCTTAGTCCTATTCTCTCTCCTCCTCTTTGAGCATTGATAGGTTGTTATAACTTGTAACAGCTCCTTTTTTTTCTCCTACTAAAGTTTCTTCACTCCTCTCCCAGTCTATTCTACTTACTGGGACTCTGCTATAAAAACTTTCTCTACCCCTAAAGCTCTTCTTTTCAGTTCTAATTGGGCCTGGTTTCTGGTCATGGAATTTACTCTTTGGGCTGAGCAACTGCACTTTCCTTTCCAGTTCCTGTGCTTGGTTATGCAGTGAGCAAGCGTCAAAAACCTTAAATGTCCGGATGCCAAGAAATATCAAATCAATCAATCAATTGTTCCGTGAGCAGACTGGTTGGCCTGCAGAGCATTGCAGAAATGTCCATTTTATAAGAGAGATTTACATTGACAGCTATGCTCTTTGTGCTGAACGACTACCTTAGAGCACACTGTGTGACTTTTGCTAAAGAGCCCCCTTCCGGGGCAAAATTCCCAAATAATCTTGACCAATAAACCAATCAACCAAACTCACTAATCAGCTATTATGGTGGAGAAGGGTTGATTTTAAATCTAAGAACAGATTGCTGAATTTGACAGGAATTTTTATAATGAACTTGCAATAAACTTATACTTTTCTTGATAACATGGTTAGTTTGAGGATTTTCCTGGCATTGTTTCTGCTCAGGGGGTTTAGGTTCGAATCTTTCCCAAGCCAGACGCATCTATCTTAAAGCAATTTCCCGTGGATATACATTCCGAAAGGTAGAATTCGATATCAAATGCCATAGTGGTTTATATATATATATATATATATATATATATATATATATATATATATATATATATATACATATATATATATATATATATATATATATATATATATATATATATATATACATAT
Organism: Palaemon carinicauda; assembly: GCF_036898095.1. Lineage (NCBI taxonomy): Eukaryota > Metazoa > Arthropoda > Malacostraca > Decapoda > Palaemonidae > Palaemon > Palaemon carinicauda. The sequence continues at coordinate 52,180,009 of NC_090733.1, forward strand.
ATGTATGTATGTATGTATACACACACACACACACACACACACACACATATATATATATATATATATGTGTGTGTGTGTGTGTGTATATTTATACACACACACACACACACACACACACACACATATATATATATATATATATATATGTATATATGTGTGTGTGTGTATGTGTATATATAAATAAATAAATAAATAAATAAATATTTATATATAATATATATATATATATATATATATATATATATATATACAGTATATGAATATTTATATATATATATATATATATATATATATATATATATATATATGTATATATATATATATATATATATATATATATATATATATATATATATATATATATATATGAGAGAGAGAGAGAGAGAGAGAGAGAGAGAGAGGGGAGAGAGAGAGAGAGAGAGAGAGAGAGAGGGAGCCTGTAAACACTAAGAGCACCGGAGTGTATAACATATAATTTATACCCCAGATATTAAGAAGGTAGTGAATCTTTCTATTTAAATATATCAATGAAATGTCTTTAAAAAAAGATATGCCCATACGAAAACCGCTCTAAAAGGTGACATTAATTAAGTAGGATAAATTTAAAAGCTGATATTGTGATGGAGATCTCATTTAGCAGCATGAATAAGGAACGACAAAGAATTTTGCTCTTTTGATCTACATTATCTAAAAGCAAAACCAAAAAATCTCCCTTTGTGTGAAGAATTATTTATTCTGCTTCATGTGTGACGGCTCGAAAGAACTGATTTTTTTTTTTATTCTTTTTTAGATTTACTAGCAAGTGATTGACGTAGATTAGAGGTTGCTCTCTCTCTCTCTCTCTCTCTCTCTCTCTCTCTCTCTCTCTCTCTCTCTCTCTCTCTCCAAGATTAAATACGATGGATACCTATTCTGGTCCACAGTTATGCACCAAGCGTTTACAATAATGATAATAATAAATCATATAATGGAATTAGGTGAGGAATTATTAAATAGCCACATATGATCGCTCACACGTACACAAATGTTGGTCCTGGCTTATTTTATGATAATAATCCTTAGGATTTTATGGTGTTTTTGCAATTGGTCTCATTAAACTTGGTGGTTGTGACGACAGGTAAACTAAGATTAATCATTGAATATCTTCCTGTAGCATACCAATGACCACTCTTTCCAGATACTATACTATGAATCTTATGCCTTCTTTATCTTCACACCACCCGGGAGCTTATCCTAAGAGCATAAACGACAATCAAATTTATACCTGATTTTGGAATGAAGCTTCATACCTTCAATTTCATGGCCTAAGGGAAAAAATTATGACTTATTACTTCCAGCAGTGAACATTTAATCATTTTTCCTCAGTAATATATATATATATATATATATATATATATATATATATATATACATATATATATATATATATATATATATATATATATATATATATATATATTTATATATATATATATATATATATATATATATATATATATATATATATATACTGTACTTCCTCTTTTTGCTGAACATAAAAGAAGGAGGTGTCCTTCAAGATCACCGTAAATTTCCAGTCTACAGTACTGTATGAAAACCTACTGATGCAAGAGCGATCACTATTCAAGAATTCATTAAAAAAGAGTTATGTATCTATATTCTTCATAAAAAATCCGGAGTTAAGTGGACTTAAAATTAGATGAAGACAATCTTGGTAGCCTTCGCACAGTGCAGACCGTAAGATTTACGACCTCTTTTTTTTTTTTTTTTTGAGTAAGGTGAGTAATGCTATTGTACCTATCACCTGGGCAGATTGTTTTATTTTAACATATTGAGAATATCTATTTGATACAAGAATCGTTGCTCTTAATTTTCTTTCTTCATATTCTGGAGTTATCTAATAACTTTCAGAAGATGACACTTAATCGCTGCTTCAGTGCTACAGTGTCATCCCTCAAATTTTTGCATGAAAATATAAATTGAATTTCCTTTAATCCATTATTATTTTTTTTTTTACATTATGGTTGTATACGAAGATTCAGATAAGCCAAGTTAGTTAACAAATTATAAAAAAATTTTTGAGTGTCCACTTATTATTGCATGCATTAGATATAGTGAAATATTCTTGAATATTTCATCAAGTTTATCAATTACATTAATGCAATGATTTTCAGTTCCCAGAGAAGATTTCATATATAGGAAAGTTAAAGTAAGTCTTTTCTACTGTTATGATTGATAAGTTTAAATAATGTTACTGTGAACTGGTGTGAACTTTTTTGGCCTAACAATTTAAAAACAGTAGAATACTTTAGGTTTTCTATCTCTACAACGTACACAACTTATTAATCTTTACAGTGCTTCGAGAAATCTGAATAATGACATCATTAATGACATCGTGTTTGCAGTCCTGAATTCATCCAATTTTAGTCGTTGCATATCATAACTTGAAAGACACCTTAGACTACAAGTTATGTTTTATTCCTTAATTTTAAATGTATACATACTTTTGGATTCAATGTAAACTACTTACATGAACTATATGCAATCCTGTATCACTAACAAATACTTTATTACAAAAAAAAATGTATCTTAATTTTTTCAATATTTTTAATACAAAAATTCAAATTTACAATATCGATAAGCTATATTATATGAATTAGGTAAAGAGAACGTCTCTTTATTTTAGTTAATATTGCAGACCTCAATAGAAAATTAGTGAGAGTTGCTGTGGAAAATATTAGGTACGTTTTTGGAAGTGATTTAATATAATTCCCCAGATTGAAATGGAATTCAGGGTTTTCGTAGAAAAAGGTAAATCACTTTTAATCTTTTGAAAGGACTGGAACGGCTTGTGCATTTTTAAGTAATAAATAATAATTTACGTAATTATGAAATACTTGATTATTGGATGAAATAGATTATAATCATAACATTGTTTATAAGTTAGAGTTCATTAGCAATATTTCATGTATCCACTTGGTCTGAAGATCCTCCGATTTTCATGTAGATGATAAATTGCATATTCCATTTGCTATGCTACTACTAATCAAATATTAAAACACAATGAATACTTTTTTCAGCGATCAAAGTATTTATTTCTGAAACATGAAACCTGTTCAGCTCATCGTATAAAACCATTTAGTAGCATTAAGCGAACATTGATGTGAGATATTATAGAATGTTTTATGTTGTACAGTTACTCTAATTTTCTGATGTGGATGTGCAATAAGATTTCCAAACACATTTTAGATAAAGGATGCCAGATAACGTCTTGTAATTTATTAGAAATTACGTTTGCAATGTTTCAATAGAAACGTTGGCCGAAAAAGGTTCTTACTTTAGTCATATTTTTTTTTTATTTTCTTGTAATTTCACTAATGATGCTTCTTGTAATTTAATCAGTACGGTTCAATTAATCATCAGCAAGGTGTTCAGTTGCAGAGAGGTATTATCGTTACTTTTAATAATAGCAAGAGAATGGTGCTACATGAGTTGTGGTGAAATGCTACATCATGGAAACACGAGTCATCATGTGACTATTTTTTCCGTTTTTTTCTTCCATGTGATTATTTTCTCCTTGTTTTGTTTTCATTATGTGATTATTTTCCCTTATTTTTTTTCCATTATGTGAATATTTCCCCCTTTTTTTTTTATTATGTGATTATTTTCCCTGGGTTTTTTTCCATTGTGAGATTATTATCTATTTTATTCCATTATGTGATTATTTTTCCATTGTTTTTTTTGTTTGTGTGTGATTATTTTTCCATTGTTTTTTTTTTACAGTGAAGAAATAAGTAATTATGCTTCGATACAAATCCCATTCAGAACCGGGTCTTTTGTCGGCTGGACTTCCAGTTAGACGAGTTTTTGTGTGGTCATACCATGGTCATTCATCTTGGCCTTGAATATCAGACCAACAGAACGATAAAAAAGAGAGTTGCGATGCAGACTGTAACTAGGATTGTGGTAGTATTTTCTTCTTATTTACTTACTGTTTTTATTATTTATATTATAGTGCATGTAAACTTCGTTAATGCTCGCAAAGAGATCTGTTGTACACCGACACATACACTAGTAAATGAAACTTCCGTTTTGCAGAAAAATTGCAACTACTATTGTTTTTATTGGGACATCCTTCAAGCCTTTTTTGTTTAACTTCTTATGCAAAACAAGTTCTGCAGCGATCCCACTCATGGACTAAAATAACTTCGCTAAATATAGTAACTCTTTTTTTTTAGAATGGTTCGATAAATTTTTGCCTCCCCACCCAACCCCCACCCGCCAAAAAGAAAGAAATCACAAGTATAAAAGAGCTTCAGTAGCATATGATATTCGCTCGATATTTGTAGCCCACGCATGCAGTGCAATGTCTTTCCTACATGAACGCGGCAGCCTGGCTCTCGGACGACAATGCACGACCACATGACACTAATAGCCGTCCTTGGCGGGTACTTTAGTGTATTTGACCTTTACTAATTGGATTTTATGAGCGATTATGACATATTTGTCCTCCTGACATGCTGCGAAGGAGAACAGGTTAAATAAACAAAGTAAAAGAAGTGACAGTTGAGTTAGCCAGGCACCAGTATACGTGAGATATTGTCAATTTGTTATGTATATTTGTACACGAGAGCCTTTGCTGACAATTTTTTTTTATTCTTTTTCTTTTCTTTTCTATATAGATACATATTTTTTTGTGGGGTGGAAGACAGATGCAGCGAAGGTTAGCTCCTAAACGTCCCGGTATTATCTGTGATTTCTTCACTAAATGATTGGAAGTTCGTAAGGATATGCAATCAAACACCCGTTGAATAAATACATTATTCTACCAATGTCATTCCTCATGAGAGAGTTGAATAAAGATATCTAAAGAACTAGCTTACACACACCCTAATCAGAAATGGTTATAGGATTAGCCCCCCAGTGGAAGACTGCATGACTGAAAGTTCAAGGGCAACGCCTTTTCTTAACTCTTTATTTTTCCTTTCCTCTTTCAAGGTTATCCAAGAACCGCCTCTTCTTTTTCAAGTCGTGATTGGGTGGGTCTAACAAGCAAGTTGGCTCTTGTCACCGTGTTCGAGCAAGCATTGGGGTGAATGGTTGATGAAGGTAATAGAGTTATTTTACAGATATGAGACCGATTTTCTTAAAG
>NC_090733.1:52205160-52210160 GCF_036898095.1 Palaemon carinicauda
AAATTTAGAAAAGCCAAAATGCTTTTGATGATATCATCTTCCTATTGTTCAGAAAATATAAACCACCTAAATAATTCTATAGAATTAGCATAATGTAGTGATAAAGAGGCAAACGAAGAAAATAACGATGGGTGCTATTGATCAGGCCATTATTTCTAGTATCTTTCACTTCCCAAATGAAATGAAAAACATGCAAGCAAACTGTCTCAACTGCCAAGCACATTCACTTAGCTTAAGGAACTAAACCTTGGTCATCGCTATGTATGCGTTATGAGCTCATGGCAAATTGAGAGCCCACGTTTATACTAGTCTTACAAATTGTCAAGACCTCTCTCTCTCTCTCTCTCTCTCTCTCTCTCTCTCTCTTTTTTTGTATATATATATATATATATATATATATATATATATATATATATATATATATATATTTGTGTGTGTGTGTATGTATGTATATGTCCCATGTAGACGGAGTGAGGAGCTTGGGGGTGTAGGGAGGGAGTAATGTCCCAATTCTTGTATGTAGATGTGTTGAACGTCAAGGTAAATGAACTCTATAATCATGAGAATTCCACAAAAACCTATAACTCAGCATGTTGTAGCAAAATTGCAGTTTGATAGCGAGAGGAGTTTAGTTGCCTTTGCGCGCTCAAGTAGACAAGGTTCTCGTGCCTGAGAGTGATAGCTGTGTACAGTATAGTGTACTTATGAACTTTTTATAATAAAGAGAAGAAAACCCATATTCTGACGTCTCATTATCCGTCTACATGGGACATATATATATATATATATATATATATATATATATATATATATATATATATATATATATATATATATATATATATATATATATATATTTATATATTTATATATATATATATATATATATATATATATATGTGTGTGTGTGTGTGTGTGTGTACGTACATAAATGGTAGGGGTTGATGCCTTATTCTGTGTCTTTGGCATCTAAGTCCTACTGATGAGCCTACAATGTACAAGTAAAACTCCAATTATTTTGTGGACATAATATCCTAGAGAGGTTTCATCCACGAGTTGCCATTGAAAGGGTGAATGGGTCAGTGAGTTGTGTTGGTGATGATTGGAATCACAACAAATGGAAAAAGGTGGTGCGTGACCGAGTTGTATAACACAACTCACTGTCAGTAGCCAGTAGGTCGTAGATCGTTCCCGGCCTAACACCAAGCACTCCATTCAGTTGTAACCGGGTAATAACATTAGAAGGAAGGTCTACAAATAATTTCTATTATCTTATGAATGACATCTTGTAAAGACTGATAACATATAAAAAAACTGTCTTACTCTATTAATAACATCTTGACAATCTAGTCAGTCGGGGAGAGAGAGAGAGAGAGAGAGAGAGAGAGAGAGAGAGAGAGAGAGAGAGAGAGAGAGAGACTTTTCACTATTGTTTTTGCATGCAACCCAATACGCTAAATTATCTAGTTTAGCTTATAGGTCCCGTGAAATTTAAACACTCTTTATAGGCCTTGATGATTATGGAGGTAGGTGTAGACCCACAACAGTACTTCCCCCATCCCCCTTTTTTCATAAAGACGGCTTATTTCCTAGTTCACAAGTGATCTGTTATTTTGAGCAAGTTAACAAGATGAGGTACATTTTACCCTAGGAGAATTGGTAATGTTACCCCATTAAGTAAATATGTTTTTGGTAGTTTTAGCCCTGCAGATTACCGCCCAATTTCCATAACTCCGTTATCTAAAGCTTTTGAACGTCTTTTGGAAAAACGCCTAAATATGTATACTGAAAGTATTAATATTTTTCCTAGTTAGCAGTTTGGGTTTTGCAAAACGCTTTGGAGCACAATGTTATCCTTATAATTTCCATTGCTGTGCATAAATCTATATAGTTTAGTACTGTCTTAACCATTAGGCCCGTGTATTCAAACTGAAGTAGTTGGGAGTAAATAGGTCTTTTCTTATCACCATAATTTATTTCTTAAGTAAAACATTGCAAAGAGTATTTGTTGATGGGCACCAGAGTGAATATAGGAATGCGGTATCTGGGGTTCCTCAGGGTAGTGTTCTGGCCCATTATTTTTCATACTATAGAGGCTACACACGATATGTGGTTTTGCCCAGAAAACAAGCTCGTTGCATATGTAGATGATGCTTCTCACTTTGTCTCAGTTTCATCTCCTAAATATAGATCTGGGGTTGTTGAACCCATTAATAGAAATCTAGCTAAAATTAGTGCATACTACAAATTATGGGGTCTGAACCTGAACCCTAATAAAATTCAAAGTATGATAATAAGTAGGTCGTGGACTTTGGTTTCTGAATATCCAGACTTCTGCATTGATAATGTTGCTTTAACTATATAAAACTCCTTTAAAATTCTATTTATGATTCTTAATTAAAAATTTGCTTTTCAGAAACACATTTGTTCTCTTTCTTCTTCTATTACACCCAAATACTGGTTTATTGATAAAGTCTTCTTAGATTTTCAGTCATCAATCTATTCTGAAGGAATTTTTTAATCTTTTCATTATAACTTGTTTCGTTTATGTTCTATCTGTTCGTCGGATGCTGACTCTACTCTCAATTTGTTGGATGAAAACTTGAGGCCGATTAAATTTCTTATTCCTGTTCTATATATTAGATACTTTTTAATGCATATTGCATAAGATTTTTAATAATTCTGATTAACTTTTGCATTCGAATCTCCCCAAACCGTCTCATCTTGTAAGTAGTACTTGGTATGCAATTAGTTCTGACTAAGACTCAATACTACACAGTATTCTAGAAGTTTTATTACCTCCACCAACGAAGTTGGGAGAAGGTTATATTTACGTCAATGTTTGTCTGTTTGCCTGTCAGTTCATTTGTCTGTTTTTTTTTTTTTTTTTTGACTCATCGAGTAGTGAAACTTTCAGAGATCAATTTTTATGTTAAAACGTGGAAGGGATTTGATTTTGAGAGTCCTAGGTCAAAGGTCAAGTTCAAAGTCAGGGTCAAGCCATGGGTCGTAAAATAAGCTGCCCTGGCAGAGGCCTGCAGTCTCAGAGTACTTTTCTAGTTCCAGCTGTAATTAGCTTTTTTAAAGATCTTCCTAATCTGTCAGTTGAATCGGAGGAACTTCAGAAGCTCAAACTTGCAGCTCAGGGTTTTTTTTTTTTTTTTCGGAAAGTTGAATAGTTTATATAATATGGCAGATTTTTTTTTAACGTTGTTACTGCTGTTACGGTATTTTATATTGTTAATTCCTTACTTCACATGAATAATTTATGTATTTCCTTATTTCCTTTCCTCACTGGGCTATTTATCGCTGCTTAACAACCATTCGGCTTATAGCATCCAGCTGTTTTACTATGGTTGTAGCTTAGCTAATAATAATAATAATAATAATAATAATAATAATAATAATAATAATAATAATAATAATAATAATAATAGGCTATTAGACTCACAAATTCAAAACATGTAAACATCCAAAATATATACTCAATAATATACTGTATATATATATATATATATATATATATATATATATATATATATATATATATAAATATATATATATATATATATATATATATATATATTTATATATATATATATATATATATATATATACATATATATATACATATATATATATATATATATATATATATATATATATATATATATGTATATATATATGTATGTATAAATATATATGTGTGTATATATATTTATATATATATATATATATATATATATATATATATATATATATATATATATACATATTCACACTATACTAACTTAGCATTAAGTGTAAATAACTGCATTCAAGATAAATGTGAAAAATATATGCAATTGGTCCCATAAAATAGTATTAACCCGGAAACCCATTAGGTTTCCTTTGATAAAATATCACTAGAGCCTTTAAGAACTCGAGTAGTAACATTGATGTCTGGAAAATAATATTTGAGACCATCAAACTAAATCGCTCTATTACTCCCATGCATTAGCTAGAACGCCACATAAGCCATGTATAAAATTTACCATTGAGAAATTCCTAATATCATATGAACCTAATCTAAATAAGCTATGAAGCCTTGTGTTGAAAGTTATAACCCGTCGCAGATAACCTTAAGCTCCATAATCCGTTAATATTTCTTCATAACAAATTTTTCTGGATTTTCTCATCCCTGTATGGTTGGAGATGAAGCAAGCAAATTTAGATATATACAAAATACCATTTTTTTTTTCAAGATAAAAACACCATTGTCATATCTCGAAAAAAAAAAATATTACTTCAAGTGAAATTTTTTTATTAGAATCTGTGGGTACATAAGGAATATACTGCCATTATCAATGACACTGATGATGTGAATTTATAAAATGGGTGCAGGAAACGGAGTCTTATGGGAAATATTCACTTCTTCCTCCAGTTCAATCTAAAATATATGATAAGGGAAGCTCGCTCACCACAACTAAAATGTAATCCAAATTAGAAAAATACTTCTTTAGGCTGGCCACTAATTAAGCCACACGTAGTAAAGGAACTGTTAAAATACTAGGAGTAGGAAAAATCCAGCAGTCATGAATTTTGCCAGAGGGTAGCTATTTTATAAGAGTAATGGGTAGTTAATGCTCCTTAAAAGGGTACGAACCTTTTCTCTTTTACTATGACCTAAAATAACTATCTTACAAGGTTAGATGTGTGGAGAAATCAAGTCATATGTCAGAGTGCAAAAGATCCAACTGACAGTGAAATGTGTCAGTTTCTGCTGGAGTAAGAAAAATGGACAAGTAAATGAAAGGCTGACAATAAATAGAACACCTGTGCTATTACATCACAGTAATTAATCTTGTATCTCCGTTCAATACTCCTTGTCACTACGATGACCATAGACACTGCAAAATTAATTATTCCTCTCGTGACTCCATGCTACTGTGTAGCGAAAAATCGTAAGGATTTTTTTTTCTTTCATACGCTCTAGCACCGTAAGCATCTCCTCTAAAGAA
>NC_090733.1:52220160-52225160 GCF_036898095.1 Palaemon carinicauda
TCAGGCAAACCGGCAAATGCAAGATTACCTGGAAGCACCCTAGATCTAAGCGCTGGCATTTGCTTAACTATATTATTGTAAGAAACTGTGAACGTAAGAGTATAATGATCACTATAGCTGCCCGATTCTCTGTGGACTGTTGGATAAGAATAAAACCTAACACAGTAGTAAGAAGTTGAAGAATATTGAAGAAAACTAAACTTTACCCAAAACGCCTAAAAAATACCTCAACAAAGCTTTTATATCAAGCAAACCTGTTCAATAATTCACCAAACAATTACCCACCAGATACTAACACTAGGAGATATTCAATACTTCTGTGTTTGGTACTTGCTCAGAAACAATAGGTATGATTAATCACAAACATGAGAACTGGTTTGACACAAAGGAAAAAAAAAAAAAAGAGGAATCTCGGCACTGACAGAAATAAACAAGAAAGACACCACGTATTTACCACACCTTATTAATCCTCTTATTGTTATTAATATTATTATTATTATTATCATTAATATTATTATTATTATCATTATTATATTAGCTAAGCTACAACCCCAGTTGGAAAAGCAAGATGCTATAAGACCAAGGGCTCCAATGGGGAAAAATAGCCCAGTGAGGAATGGAAATAAGAAAATAAATAAACGATATGAGAAATAGTTAACAATTAATGAAATATTTCAAAAACAGTAACATCAAAACATATATTTCATATATAAACTATACAAAAAGATTTATATAAGCGTGATCAACATAAAAACATTTACTGCAAGCTCTAACTTTTTTATGCTCCTACCTCAGAACCTAGATGTAGGGGAAGACAAATCTTAACAGAACGACGGGCTAGACATTATTGGTTTATTAACAGCATGACAAGCTTATATACAGACGGCTCAGGATAACAATGACATAAAGCTTCAATAATATGGAACATGTATTGGCAAACTTATGCAGTGTTAAGAGAGAGAGAGAGAGAGAGAGAGAGAGAGAGAGAGAGAGAGAGAGAGAGAGAGAGAGAGAGAGAGAGAGCAAACGCGTTGTAATGTATGAGCATGTATGAAACATACGTGCATTTCAACCTACAAGACGAAGACACAAACACCTTAAACCTGAAGTTGGAAGATCCATAACGAGTACGGAGGATAAATGGTGGAAAACATGTGAGGAATAAGGAAGTTCCTCCTATTTAACTGCCCCATCCAGAAGATCATTCCACAGTTTCAGCACAGGTGGAATAAAACTTCTAGAATACTATGTAGTACTGAGACTTATGATGGTGAAAGCAGACTTATGATGGTGAAAGCAAGATTCTTAGAACTAACTGCATACCTAGTATTAAGGTAAATAGAGGGTACAATTTAGGAAAAATCTTATACAATATGCATAAAAGATTAATATAAAAATTAGTAGTAAGAATTTTAATGGACGGAATGTTTTTTTCCAACAAATTAAGTTGCGAATCAGCAGCTAAGACGAGAGAACAAGGCAAAATAAAAGAATTAAAAAAATTCTTAGTAATAGACTGATCACCAAAATCTTTCAAAGACTTTCTCAATAAACCGATTTTGTGTGTAACTAGTATTTGTCCTTCCTGATGATTATATTTATTTATTTTTTTCAGATTAATTTCTATATTGAGCAACATCATATCTCAAATAAGCTATTAATCCCCGTGAGAAAAAAAATCGACGTACTGTTAATCAATCACTTCAAGTGTTCGACATTTTTTCTGTTTTGTAGATATCTTGACTATTCATTGTCAGTGGTGGTGAACAAGATATTCTAGGTTTTGTGCATTTTACCAACATCCCATTTACACCAGTATCTTTTTTAACTAAAAGTAAAGAAATTGCCATAATTCGATTTTTTATAGGTTACCGATAATTCTAGCTTACGAAAAATATACTGAGCCTTTTTTTCAGATTATTCAATAATATCTAAACTACAATCAGAGATGAAATATAAATGATATATTATTGTGATTAATTGCATATATTTTCAAATCAGATACCTTTTCCGAGGAATACTTTTCCAGCCAAGCGTATTCATCGTCACATTTAGTTTTTCTTAAACCCTCATTAAAAGCAATTTTCTTTCTCCCTCCGCTTCTTCTCTGTATATTAATTGATGAAATCCAATATGCATCCAATAGAAAAAAAGTGCCTGTGCCAACTGTTCATATCAGAAAATACCAGTACATGAAATACAACTTTTCCTGAAAACATTTATTTTATGTACGCTGTTTCTTTTCTCAATATATATATATATATATATATATATATATATATATATATATATATATATATATATATATATATATATATATATATGAATTATCTTCCATCAAACTCTCTCCTCTAACCCCTCCGTAAGAGAATTCTTTCTCTAGTAAGAATTCCCCAAGTGCTTCCACCTTCTTCGTAAAAAAACAATTTTTTTTTTATACTTCCTTGTTATTAATACCTACTTCAAATTCCATCTTCAAATCCCGTGATATAATTAGTTATATATCGAGGATCTTAGAAAAGTTCACAATAATGTTAAATCATACTTTTGATTCTTTTTTTAATGCTGCCTTTTTGAACCTCGCTTTTTTATGATGTTAACTCTCTGATCCTTATGTTTCACAAAACATTATTCTACTCTATTTTCCTACTGTTTGACAATACAATTATATTCATGTATCTATGATTACATGGCGTAACAGCTAATTTCAATACATAAGTCATACTATCTATATTAAGTGTGCCACTTTTTTTTTTATTGATGTTCATTAACTCAATCATATTAGAAAGCATTCTGTTCATCTATATCTACTTTTTGGCGGCCCGCCTAAGATCTTGGATGCGAACTCTCCATTCACCAAGATAAATGTAGCGGATATGCGGTGCTGACCCCTCGCTCGTATCTCTCAAGCGATCTCAAGAAGGCTCTATACTGCCCCCATAAAAATGGCCAGAGCGTGTTCTCTTGATTGCAACTATATTAAAAAATTACTCTGTCTCCTAGTCATGTCCTCGCATTTTAGGGTGATTTTACTTCCAGGACTTACCTCTCCTACCTTTTAAAATCATGTAGGAATTCTAATGTTTATTTAATGAATACCTTAAGTGCCTCCTATATGCATATGCATTATATGTAGCCTTCATGTTAATATGGATGCTGAATATTAATTGAACGTCTCGCTTCTGGTTGAAAACAGTATATGCAGGTAATAATGCTCAATATTTAACCTCCAAAGAATATTCAAACTCTCAAGTGACACATTCTTGAAGGTTTATCAAGTAAAATATTTTAGAATAACTGAAACAATATCTGCGAAAAGAATCCACATACAAATATTGGCTTCTGGGTTACATGGTAACAGAATTTACCGATCTGTCCATCTAAGGTTAACTCAATGTTATTAGAAACCTGCATATAGAGTATGCTTTTATGCAGTCATTACACTTTCGTTAAAGTAGAGATGTCTTGCACGGAATAGCTTTGGCTGGGGGATTCCTTTGGTAGATAAAGCCTGTATTGTTGTTTTACAGCCTTGGACCCATGGTTTTATATTTCCTCTTCTTTATCAAACTATGCCCTTTGCCTTTATAACAGATCATTGGAAATTACACCTCAAATGACCCCTACACGAAAAGGCTGACACTAAACAAAGAGATTTTTCGATGATTTTGCGATGCCTTCCCTAAAGAATGTAAATATTGTTATAGTAGCACATCGACCTCTCCCCACCCCCCACCTCCGTACTGTTTTTAAAGGTAAATGACAATCATCTATAGAAATGTTAAATATTTCTTTGTGTTTTCAATTGGCTTTATCGAAAGAGAATTTGGGCTTAAATACTAATAATTGTGAAGATGGGAGGTAAATTATATCATTGGATCGCCGGAATAGATGCAACCTATGAGTTAAGAGAGAGAGAGAGAGAGAGAGAGAGAGAGAGAGAGAGAGAGAGAGAGAGAGAGAGAGAGATATCACTTAATGAAAATCCAAAAACTTTTAATGATCAATTGCAGATCTCAGATTGTATCATCGGAGATCAGTAGATACCAAATATGTTGAGGAAGTGAAACTGAACAGCTCTGTTCTTTTGTGATGTTATAATTACCTTCGTTTGCATGTTGATGCTGAAGAAACTTGATACTTCAAACCTAATAACGTCAAGTTTGCATAAATTAGGTGCAAGGTGAGACATGGAAGGGAAGGCCGTGGTGGAGATGAAATGCTCTCTTTCGCAAACTTTGATATCAAAGAAAACAATTGATAATTAGAAAGTTATTAACGGATATTATCATTCTTGTTTTCTTAGGATTAATGCAGCACTCAGCTTCTTGCTACCTTCTACATTTTCTTTCATTTACTGCCACATTCTAATGGGAATATATGATAACATGATTTTATAATTTGTTTTATATTGCATTACCTTACATTTGTTGAAAAATAAAATATCATGCATCTCGTTACCTGCAGCTATTTCTTTTCAAGAAGAATATGAAAAGCTTGCAATATCTCCAATCAGCTATTATATCCTATCTTTTAAATTATTAGTGTCTCATAACTTAGTAGCCATTATAAAATCTATTGTTCTTCCTCTTATGAAAGGTTAAATGTATATGAACACAAATTTGAAGCCTCTCTCTCTCTCTCTCTCTCTCTCTCTCTCTCTCTCTCTCTCTCTCTCTCTCTCTCTCTCTCTCTCTCTCGTGGTTTATAAGGAGTTGAGTGTTCCATAAACGCATTTAGATTTCCTTATTTTGAAGTAAGCTATTACCTGGGTATCATATTTAACGGATCGTCAATACCTTTGTTATGATTAGACAGCTCATCTCGATGTGACTAAGTTTTGATCAGGAGTATGTTTACATTTTCTCTTTTTGTGGGGGGGTTGCCTTCAAAGTTCAATTTGAACGTTGCATAGGAAAGCTAATTTTGTATTAGATCTCTGGGAAAATTATTAAAATAATTGATGAGACAGTCCTGTGGTTCGCCATTCAAATTGTAAT
>NC_090733.1:52230160-52242660 GCF_036898095.1 Palaemon carinicauda
AGTGAAAAGTCCTGGCTAGACTTTCGTCCAGTGAAGGATATCATCAGATTTGCAATGAGAAAATATATGCAAAATTTTAGATGCCTTTAAATGTTTCGTGGATATAAATATATAACATTATGAACACGGAGTAGTAATAATACCAGAAATGACATACACTGCTTTTACAAATAAAAAAAAAAAAAAAAAATATTAAGGCATGATACTGCTAACACCCATGTTTCCAGGCTTTGTGTACCTAACTTCCAGATTGCAGTTAACGAGGCAATTGCATTTTTACAATATATATTTTAAAAGAAGAGTCATACATGTATAGGCGCCGCTGCTTTTATTGTGTTTAGATATCACAAAAAAATGTATATATATATATATATACATATATATATATATATATATATATATATATATATATATGTATATATATATATATATATATATATATATATATATATATTATATGCATGTATCTGTCTGTTTATTTTCTACCGAATGTTTTAAGTTGATATCGTAGGTAGCAGCAACAACTGTCGATATGGTAATTATTGCTTAATATTACGTAATACAGTGATTCACAAACATATACAGTATATATAAATATATATATATATATATATATATATATATATATATATATATATATATATATATATATATTATATATAATATATATAAACATATGTATATATATATATATATATATATATATATATATATATATATAGTTAAATAGATAGACAGATAGATAGATATAGATATACATGCATGCATATGTATATATATATATATATATATATATATATATATATATATATATATATATATATATATATATATACATGAGTGATTTTTCATTTAATTCAGTAAACTCTAGCATGTCAGAAGAAAAGGATATTCTTAAAGCAAATGCTATTGCTGCTGCAAAGCTTCGAAATAATCAGTACAAATTTTTACAGACTTTATTATTAGAGATTTAAGGCAATTTTCATGTATGAAAGTTTTCGGTGCATTTTTAGCGACTCATTTCAGGGTCTTTGATATTCTCTTCGGTCTTAACACAAAATATAAGTAAAACAGTAAAAATAATCAATAAGAATAAAACTAAATCCCCATTATTAAGATTCAAAAGACTCATTAACAGCTGATAGAATATGAATTCATTTGGGTCACGATTCTCAAATTTGGGTTCCGCCTCTCCTTCATATATGAATGTTGATAACAATAACATGAATCCCATCTTCCATGCTGAGTTTACTTATTACTTTCCTTAGGTAAAAAAGAAAATCCGGAGGTCTCTAGGATTTATTTTCACATCTAGAGTAGGTATCTGATTGCTATGGTACTATCAGGTATCAACGCAGTCTCTTCTTTTTCTTTGATTATATCCGTATTAGTCATTTTCATCGCTGCTATAGTAGTTCAACAATTTGATATGCGAGTGTGAAAAAAGTAATCATATCTTGAACATGCGCGTTGCATTTTAACCATACTAAATTATCTAAAGCACAAATTTAAGATAATTAGTATTGAATATTCAATACACTGATTGATGAACCGGTCATTTTAGCAATTTCAATACCGTCTGCATTTTCACTCTACCTGGCATCTCATATTCTACAACAAAGTCTTTTCTAGATTCATTGCTTTCAAGAACTTTTACAAATATAGGGTGAGTTAGCACATAAGGAGTGATGCCTAACTATTGGGGTTTCATGTATTCTCTCTCTCTCTCTCTCTCTCTCTCTCTCTCTCTCTCTCTCTCTCTCTCTCTCTCTCTCTCTCTCTCTCTCTCTCTCAAGTGACTACTGGCATTTTTGGAAGGAATATACCATTTCACCCAAGAGGTCCAAGTATGATGTTTTCTGTAAACATCGCTTAGTCTTCCTGGGATAATGTCATCGTCTGTGTTTGTCAGGGGCTGGAAAAGGTTAAAGGTCACTCCAGCAATTTGACAAGACTACAGTATATATGACGCAAAGCAAAATTCACAATCCTTTTCAAGCCTTGGGTTGGCAATGTTTCATTTCTCCTCGATGTTCTGAAATGAAAGTAAATTCAGTATTTTACTTTTTATTTCGTTAGACAGACGATTAGCTACTTCCAGAGGTAGTATAAAAGGCTAACTTATCTCATGAAGGTAATTGTGCTCATCAGAATTTACATCAGACCACATACTTCTCTAGAGGGTATAAGTCATATGATATTACTCTTCTCACTATGGAAGTCAATTAGAAATGTCTATATATACTCCTTCTAACAGGGGAGAGAGAGAGAGAGAGAGAGAGAGAGAGAGAGAGAGAGAGAGAGAGATGGTTCGAACACATACACAGATACCCCTAATTAGGTTAACATTACATTCCTTCTCAATAATTTGTCACAAGGTTTACTTTTCTAAAAGTTTATGCCAGCGTATCTGATAAGTACCCTCAATACCTACCTTAATACTATATTTCCAATATATATATATATATATATATATATATATATATATATATATATATATATATATATATATATATATATGTGTGTGTGTGTGTGTGTGTGTGTGTGTGTGTGTGTGTACTTTCGACGTCCATTTATACACCATTTTCACTCTACAATCAAAACACCATGGGGCGTGAAACAACCTTTTTATCAATATATTTTGTACCATCCTCCTCAGTATCGCTTCATTATCCGGGTCTACTCCTTAAGAAATTTTTGCAACTAAAGTAGTTTCTATCAGTGACATTAGGATATTGAATTTCCTTTTCATATGAATTATTTTGTTTAAAGGTACCTCACTTGTTATTATTCTTCCTCCCCCACTACAACAACAATAAATGCAGATTCCGCCTTTCATATCTTATCATAACTAACTTCACTAAGATCTATAGTTTTGATAATCTGGAAAAACACTATAATTCATAATGCCATTATCGTTACAGAATCGTCTTTACTGTTGGGACAAATGGTATGATGTGTAGATCGACTAGAGATTATCCTTTTCATTGTGTTCACCAAGGACATGAAAAGGTATACCACCATTTATAGTATCACCACAGGTATAGGTATATCTATGTTTTGATTCTATTTAGAGAAATATATATATATATATATATATATATATATATATATATATATATATATATATATATATATATAAACTGTAGGAGCTTATTTTAAACATCTACGATTTAAAATCCTTGGGTCACTATCTCAGTCATCCCTGCAGCCCAATAGTTTCCAGTAGTGTCTGGAATTTCACCATACTTGCGAGCTAGGGATGGGGATCGGGAGGTGTATGATGTCTACCTACTGAGTCATTGGCGTCCATTGTCTGGCCCACTCTGATCTTACTTTGGGTGGAGAGGAGGTTGGGACATTTAACCCTGGTATTCTTGTTTGGTCTATAGATCAATATCCTTTCTCGTCCTGTGCAGTTCATGAGAGAGCTTTAAACACACCGGAAGTACACAAGTATTTCTTATCTTTAGTAGCTACCGTAAGATGGCTAAGTGATAAGATATATTTTCCTTCGCGTTTGCATTTCCCATTTCTTTGCTCTCATAATTGAAAAAGATAACCAACATTAGCATGGAATATGGTTTTGAGCAATACGCTCTTGATTGGAATACTCAACCTCCATATATTTATAATGTTTAGGAACAAACAAACCTTAGATTAGTTAGCTCCGTTAAACACTGTGTAATTTGATATTAACAAATGATATCAAAAGCCTTAAAACATTATATACGCGTTAGTTACTAATATTATGACAGTTCTTGAGAAAGCTTATGATAGTTACCGTGTTCAATATAAATACAATAGCATGAGTTACTTCACATACATTCTAACACTAATAAAATAAGCTGCAAATTAAAATACAGAGATGTCTCTAACTAAAGGCAATTACTCTAGTAATACACAGAACCACATTGACGTTGAATGAGTGTTCTGTATCACTGAGTACACTCTTGGCTGGATAATTGCATGATTAACTGCAGTGTCTTATGATTGTGCACGATCATTAAGTATTTTCAACCACGCGTAAGTGGTATAGCCAAGTGATTATAAAACCTCATCCTCAGACATTGTTGAAATGCCTTCAGAGTTACCGAATCTTGGACCACTTAATAGATACAAACAGATGAGATGGGATCTCTAGTTCATTAGACAAATATAGGATTGATGACAAGTACTTGAGCACGCACTTGAAGTTCTCTCTCTCTCTCTCTCTCTCTCTCTCTCTCTCTCTCTCTCTCTCTCTCTCTCTCTCTGATGTTATTCAATTTGTTACTTAGAAGCGGGTGCTAAGGATGAATACTTGTTATATGGAATGGGAAGTTTACACATTCTCTCTCTCTCTCTCTCTCTCTCTCTCTCTCTCTCTCTCTCTCTCTCTCACATTATCTACTGATTTGTGTAACAAGTAGAAAACAACCCTAAAACTATACTTGGGTCGTTTCATATTGGGTTAGGAATCGTGTTCAAGAGTTCTATTTGATTTTCCTCTGCATAGTCTAGTAGAGAGAGATAAGAAAAATAGATAAGCTGGCTGTCTACCAGGATATTATCGATTTTCAGTAAACGATCAAACATGTTTATTGAATGAAACAAGACGAGAAGCCCATCGGAGGAAGATGAAAATAACGTCAAAATGTAAAGCTACGGCATTACATGGAAAAAAGGCTATTATAAAGACGTATATTCTTATAATAACAAATGTTGAACGAATCTGCTAAAGACCCAGATGTTTACGAATAATGTTAAAATGAGCCTTACATAGTGTTCTTTGATGACAATAAATGCTTCGACAATGGAATAAAAGGTAAATTTTGATTTTAAACTGTAGTCATATATCAAATGTATTTCCACGTTTAAATTCCCATTTTAATCACTCTTTACTTATATTTAGTTATCATTATTTTTCTAATTGTAATTCATTCAGAGTAGAATCTCTCTCTCTCTCTCTCTCTCTCTCTCTCTCTCTCTCTCTCTCTCTATATATATATATATATATATATATATATATATAGAGAGAGAGAGAGAGAGAGAGAGAGAGAGAGAGAGAGAGAGAGAGAGAGAGAGAGAGATACCACTAACTTCCTTTCCTTCTTGTTGGACTAATGATTTGTTCTAATAGGAAAACATTTATGATATTTAATTACTTTGATGGAATATTAAATATTATGGAAATGTTGAATTCTTTTTAACATGTATAGTACCTTTCGTTGAAAATTATACAATTAATAAGTATATATTTTTAGGCGGAATATAACTTTTCTATTTGCGCTGTTAATTTGGTAACGGCTAATGCACTTCCTTGGCAATTACTTTACTGTCAGAGATCGAATGAAGAAAAATGAAAATTAGAGCCAGGTATATTTTGATTGCTTTTAATATTCATTCATAATTTTTCAGACGAGAGAAACTCAGCGGCCATTAATGCTTGAGAAATTGAATATTGAAATGATGGTTGACGTGGTAGGGTCGAATATTTCATGCTGCTAATAACACCACCATTTATTGCCTGTACTATTGTCCAGATATGACTTGCAACTTATATTACTAGAATATTTTAACCATTATTGAATTTCGTCCGAGGAAGCAGTCAGGACTTCTAAAGAAAGAGTGGTCCACTCGTCAACAGGACCTAGTAATTTTGTAACTCATGATCATTGCTCCCATTCCATGTTCTTTTATCTGAAAAATTCTTTTGAGCTCTATCATTAACGTCTATTTTCGAGTTGGCAATCCAATTTGAATTTCGCATGTGCTAGAATTGTTGCACGTAACAGAATTCTCATTTTGACTTCCAATATTATTTTACCCAACATAATGTATGAATACGTGTTCTTTTCAACGCATAGCAAGTCGGTTTTAGCTGGAAGAATAGGTAACATTGAAATAGAATTTGTGAAAAGCAAAAATTAAATAATAATGATAATGATAATAATAATAATAATAATAATAATATGCAATCAAAAACCATAATAAGGGAACCCTTTTCATAGAAACGCAATAAATAGAATTGGTATTGTACCAACCGTGTGTCACACGATCGTACATAGTAACGACATTTCTCTTTTTTGTATATATTATCCTTTGTATATTCGTTCTCCCCTCGCACTGATAGCGACCTGTATCAACCTGTTAACAGAACCAGTTGCCGGTTGGACATGAAATAGCCTGTTATATTTTATGACGTTCTTGCCCGGATTTTATGTATATATAAACTAATGTTCTGTAATAAAGTTACTCAGTTGCTTTCATCTTGTTTTTTGAGTCACAGCCTCTCTCGGACCGTCACATTAATGACCCTGGAAGTCCACTCTCTCCTCCCACCTTCTCCCCCCCCCCCTCACTGGTACTATGGTAGAAACCACAGAACTTGGCGCCGCCCCATTCAAACTTTCATCATTCACCAGCAGAGAGGCATCTGCTTGGTTTCAGTGCGCAGAAATCCAGTTCCGCATCAGGGGCATGACTCCTTCAACTACCAAAAAGATTATGTTCTCGCGGCGATACCCGAGGACACCTTCCTGGACTTCTCTGACTGGTTTCGTGAACAAGGAGACACCCCTATAGTGTATGACGCCCTCAAAACATACCTTCTGCAGCAGTACTCGTCATCGCCAGCCGCCCGTATAGCAAAGCTTTTTCAGCTCCCTCAACAACTGTTGGGAGATCAAAGGGCTCCGCTCGCCCTCAGGGAAATGACCAGTATCGCTCGCCTGCAACCTGCCGCAGACAGCTCTCCTCATGAGGTGAACCTACTTCGTGCCCTTGGGTACGCCGTTTACCTGAACCTGTACGCGCTGCCATACCCGATGTCGATAGTTTACCCATAAAGGACTTGATGACCAAAGCTGACGCCCTTAGGGACAGCCACTTCACGACCTTCGAGATCTCCATCAACTCCTCCACTCCTAACGAAGAGGACAACCATTCAACGTCAACTGAAGCTGACTTGAATGCCGTAGGATACACACACCTACCCCGTGATGTGCCAGATCGGTGACAAAGCCACCCTATACTCGCTCGCGCCTCAACCAACGACTTCTACAGCCGCTTACTACCGCCCATTGGCTGCAGTTTTGCTACTATCACTCTAAATTTGGGTCTGCCACGAAGAAATGTGCCAAGGATTGTCAGTGGCCCAAAAACTTGTAAGTAGGCCATCGCTCGTGGCGGTGGGCTCCCTTGTTTCTAATCTTCTCTTATTATATGATGCCGGAACGGGCGTGCGATTTTTGGTAGACACAGCTGCTTGTCATTCTCTTTTGCCAAGGGAACTCTTCAGGACATGACTTAGTCTGTCTAAGTCTGCAGACGTCCGCCTGGTAGCTGCCAACGAATCTGCGATACCCACCTACGGTTATGAGAACCTCACATTATCATTTGGAAATGGTAAATTTAATTGGAAGTTTCTCGTTGTTGATGTCACATTGCCAATCCTCGGTGCGGGTTTTCTCTCTTATTTCCACCTTCTGGTCGATGTCGCCCACTGATGATTGGTCAACGCAGACGCGTACTTGTCGACACCTCTTCAACCTGCCCCCTCCAACCTCGCTCTCCACATCAGCGCACCCACGGATGCCTACACCCACCTCCTCACGTCGTATCATGAAGTTTTCTGTCCAGAACTTCGCCAAACGCCCACGGCTCCTGAAAAGCACGGTATTTATCACGATATCACCATATCGACGGGAACCCCAGTCTCGCAAAATTTAGACTTCTGGCACTGGATCGATTGGCAGCCGCCAAACAGACGTTCGCCAAAATGGAGGAAATGGGCCTTTGCTAAAAGGCCTCCAGCCCAGGGTCGTCACCCTTACACATCGCCCTGAAGAAATACGGCTCCCTCCGCCCGTGCAGGGATTACAGGTGCCTGAACATGAAAACAGAACCGAATCACTACCCTTCCCAAACATCGCCGACGTGACCTCCTACCTGCACAAAGCAAAGGTTTTCTCCACGCTCGACCTCCTGAAGGGGTATTATCTGGTGGCTATGAACCCAGAAGACATCCCCAAGACTGCCATCACCACTCTGTTCGGTACATACACCTACTTTTACTTCTGTTTTGGCCTTCGTAATGCTGGGGCCACTTTTCAACGTCTCATGGATGGCATCTTTGGGGACATACCTTTCTGTGTATGCTACGTGGATGACATACTTGTGTTCTCTTCCTCAAAAGGGGAGCACCTTCGTCATCTGCACATCATTCTCAACCACCTGCAACAAAACAGCCTTGTAGTCCGGTACGACAAGTGTACTATTGGTGCCAACAAAGTGTCGTTCTTAGGACACCACATCACTCCTGAAGGAGTCCATCCCCTCCCTGAGAAGGTAGCAACCATTCAGAACTTCCCCACGCCCTTGACTATCAAAGTAATGCAGAAATTCTAGGGCATGATCAACTATTATCACCGTTTCCTGCCAGCCATTGCCGCCACTCTTGCTCCCCTCTATGCCTCCCTCAAGGGCAAGCCAAAAGACCTGAAGTGGGTTCCCCTTCAAGAAGCTGCCTTCTGTAATGCAAAGAATGCCCTATCAACTGCTGCTGCTCTCACTTTTCCCATCCCACATGCCTCTCTCGTTATCTCCACTGATGCCAGCAACCTCACTACTGGTGCAGTACTCGAACTGGAGGTCAACGGCTCACCCCGCCCATTGGCCTTCTTCAGCAGAAAACTGACCAAGGCAGAATCTGGTTATACTACCTACGATCGTGAATTGCTGGCAGTGCACTTGGCTGTCCGTCTCTTTCGCCATTTCTTAGAAGGTACGCCCTTCGTCATTTGCACAGACCACATGCCTCTGGTGCACACCTTTACTCGACAGTCTGACGCCTGGTCCGCCCGTCAACGCCGACGTTGGGTGCCTTGGTTTAAGCCCAACGACAGGATCCAGAGTATCAAGCATGTAGGACATCTTGCATATCCCTCTTTTGGGAAGACGTCCCCCTCAACAACTCCAACACCACCCTCCTCTGTAACGTCAGTACTGGTAGACCGCGACCTTGGATTCCTGCTCCCATGCGTCGACAGGTGTTTGATTTCATTCACGGCCTTTCACATCCTTCATGCTGTTCTACTGCACAGCTACTAAAGATGAAGTTCATTTGGCACGGCGTTTCTAAGGATGCTAAGGATTGGGTCCGCGCCTGTACTTCTTGCCAAACTTCCAAAGTACAGCAACACACGGATTCAGGAGTGGGCACCTTATTCAACCTCAGCGTCGTTTCGCCCACATTCAGGTCGACGTTGTAGGGCCCCTACCCACATCATAAGGACATCGTTACCTGTTTACTCTATGCTGCCAGACTTACAAGCCCCCAGCAAACCATCACATACCGACACACCTGCACTCTGCAAAGCACGTCTCCCTACGTAACGATACTAGTAAGCCACCGCTAACGTCCCTTTACATGGGGCCTTTCCTTGTGATCCGACGCAGTCCGAAAGCACTCTTACTAAACATTGGTGTCAAAGAAGACTGGGTCTTCATTGATCACCTAAAACTTGCTTATATCCTGCCATATGACCTGCCTACAGTTTGCCTCTCTAGATCATGGCACCCTATTTAACATGTACAGCATGTAATTTTTAGCGGGGGAGCTATGTACCAATCGTCTGTCACACGATCGTACATAGTAACGACATTTCTCTTTTTCGTATACATTATCCTTTGTATCTTTGCTCTCCCCTCGCACTGACAGTGACATATATCAACCCGTCTGTTTTTCTAACCGTTAACTGTTAACAGAACCGGTTGCAGGTTGAACATAAAATAGCCTGTTATATTTTATGACCTTCCTACCAGGACTTGATGTATATATAAACTGATGTTCTGTAATAAAGTTACTCAGTTGCTTTCATCTTGCCTTTTGAGTCACAGCCTCTCTCGGCCGTCACGGTATGGAAGAACTCTTTTGAGACTATTGTAAGTATGCCTGTTATCAAACAGTAGGATATTGCTATGGAATTTTATGTTTAAAAAAGTATTAAACCTGACATATCAATGAGGGATCTGGAGAAATCACTGATGAGGATAAAAAAGGGTAAAGCTTCTGGTGTTCACCAAATCCCAGCAGAGCTTCTTAAACATATGGGAGATGAAGTATTGCTTGGCTGCTGGAGTTGATCAGCATATTACGTGGTGGACAGGATATACCTGAAGACTCGACTAAAGATCTCATATATCCTGTTTACAATAAGGAAATAAGAACCTATGTTCAAACTACAGAGGAATTTCTCATATATTGCATACATTTAAAGTGTATGAAAGAAGCCTTGAAAGTAGATTGAGAGGTTGTGAATAACTTAAATTAGGGGAGCGGCAGAGTGGTTTCAGATCTGGAGGAGGAACTAAGGACATGATATTTACTCTGAAAAGTATTTATGAGAAGACTTGAAAATTCAATAAAAATAAATATATTGCATTTTTGGATCTTGAAAAGACATTCAACAGGGTGCCAAGAGAAAAATTATTGAGAGCTGTGAATGATGAATACCATGAAGTCTTAAAAAATCTTAAGAGAACCATTTACAACATGTACAAAATGCAAAATGTAGAGTCAAGACTAATCTTGAGAAACAATGACGGGTTTGACGTTATATAAGGTATATATGCCCACGATCACGTAATTGTAGTTGAGACAGAAAAATACCTATAAATTGACTCGAGAGATTGGAATACAATCTTCTAAGAAAAAGGCATAAAAATGAGTAAAGAAATATCAGAAATCACGATTCTGTCATATATACCTCAAGAAGTTACCATCTCGTTAGCAGATCAAATTTTACAACAGTGTGCAAAATTCAAATATTTACGCGTAATGTTTGACAACAAAAGTGACCTACAACTGGAAATAACTCACCAGCTTGTATTTGCTTTATCCCCTCATGGAAGACAGAAATATCCCGAGAGAAGTCAAAATTATAGTAAACATCTTACATATGGACATGAATCATGGACCCAAACAACTAAGATCAGAAGCCAGATTCAAAATGCACAAATGAGTCTTAAGATTAGTCAAGGGAGTCACAAGACTAGACAGACTTTGTAATGAAGATATCAGGAGAGAACTGGAAGGGGAAGATATTTTGAAGTTTTTAGAAAGAGGACAGCTTCGATGATATGGCCATGTGAAGAGAATGGAAGAGAGCAGATATCCCAGAAAGTATGTAGATTGGATCCTTGAAGAAAGAAGACCAGTAGGGCAACCAAGGAAAACATGAAAGTAAAATATATATATATATATATATATATATATATATATATATATATATATATATATATATATATATATATATATATGAAAGTAAGAAAAATAAAATTCTTCCCTACAAGAGGTACAAAATGAAGGGTTGCTCGAAGACATATATCGTTGGAGAGAGTTCTTGAAGCAGAGTGACCTATAAGCTTTTGCTTACCTGGCGTATGATAATAAAAAAAAAAATAACAATAATAATAACAATAATAATAATAATAATAATAATAATAATAATAATAATAATAATAATAATAACAGAAGAAGAAGAAGAAGAAGAAGAAGAAGAAGAAGAAGAAGAAGAAGAAGAAGAAGAAGAAGAAGAAGAAGAAGAATAGAATCCAGTTTACCAACATATAAAGTTCAATGATAATAGCAAAAATGAACAATGATCCCTAATATTTATTGAACCTTGATAAAAGTAGAATGACTTTAGCACCAAGATTTGTCATCGAAATATATAAAGTTCTAAGATATTTTTTAGTTTACGAGAAATGGCATACCACACGTGCTAGAAGTCCGTATCGATTAATTTCTTCATAATGCTTGATAGTTTACTTAATCGTTTTCATTAAATACTCCGTTGAAATAACTAAGATGAAAATTCTTTAGCGAGGTAATTCAACTATGAATACATCACGAAAATGAATCGTGTTTTTGACATTCAACAGACATGCACCATCAAAGGCCAAGCTAAGCATAGATTGGTGCGCATAGGGTCAATTTCAAATCTGTTTTGACACCTCAAGATGTTGACAAAAAGCCAGTAAACACCGTTGATTATAACCGGGTCATTCAGGGTAATCACCGTGTGTTTTGATGTCAGTGATCGTGAAACGAGAGGAATTGTCTTAAACTCGACCTTTTTTGTCAGTGCTATATATTAGTTAGATTAATACTCATTTAGTTTTACTCGGAGCATAAGTTTTCCATCGGAGAACTGAAGGCTTGCTATCACTATATGCACTTTCATTCTATGAATTACTCAGAATGAGTGCAATGGAAGGTGGATTATATTGTCGTCTTTTTCATTTTTCTTCCGAAAACTGTCAACAATCAAAATAAGATTTGTGCTCCCACATGAAACACACAATTCAGAACTAGCTGTGGACTGAACAGCGAAGATGGATTAAAGGCAACAGCTTGAAATCTAAGTTCAAAATAATAATAACTTTGCTCCTTGTTCACCAACTTTAGGTTGAGCTACGTCATAAGCAAATGAAGAGAGAAAGGCATTGGGTAC
>NC_090733.1:52270743-52273243 GCF_036898095.1 Palaemon carinicauda
TTAATTCTTTTTGACCACCGATACGTTATTTCCCAAAGGGGAAATTTTGTTTCCTCGTTATGAAGAATGTTAATCATTAGAAAATCTCTACAAAACTAGTTCCAAATGCTTTTTTTTTTTTCCTCACAAGGTTAAAGTTATGTGATATAAGTTCAAATCTCCTATTCAAGTTCGACTCGTACAATTTTTACATCATCCTCAATGCTCTCAGGTTCCATAAAAGAGAAGTTATGTGAAGAGACTCATGGGCTTTTCGTTGCTTTGTGAGCGCCTGTAAAAGTCAATGCAGTCAATTATCCTGATCTAAAATAGAATCCCGTATCAGCTGTGTCATGACTAGGAAGAGCAGGAAAAATGTTTAGAAACTCTGACGTACAGTTACGGTCTCTCGTTTGTTTAACAAAGCCTCCATTCCAAAAAGAAAGTGAAAAATGCATGAAAATTGGCCACTTCTGACAGGTATAAAGCTTCAGTAAGCGTGGCAGTAAATTTGAAATTACCAAATCATAAAACAAGTTAAATTTGCATGATTGATATCAGATGAATTTAAAAAATTCAAACTGGGATCCTAACGCAGGGGCTTACATCCACTTTTCCTGCAAATTCCATTGTTCCCCAGCTGAAGCTGAGTAGATGAATATTGCATGGATAGACATTCAGATCTCCCATGTCATGTTTATAGAACGTTGTGAAATATTGCTTTATTCATTAATTGTGACATATTACTTATGCAATCTCTTTCTGATAAAAAAAATTCCGGTTAGCATTCATGTTCCCATTCTTAGATTGCTATTTTTTATAGCAACTCACAATTTACTTCAAAATTGTTTCTTTATTCGAATTTGTGATGTAAAGATAAGATAAAAAATGAAAGTTTTTCTTTTCTTCCGTAACGGAAAATAGACCTAATAATGACTGCTAACTACATTTGCGTTCGTCAGAGAGAGAGAGAGAGAGAGAGAGAGAGAGAGAGAGAGAGAGAGAGAGAGAGAGATAGAGAGAGAGAGTCTTCGGTCCACCTTTTACAATTAGGTCTTAAATGTCACTCAGAACGTTCGACGTCTGCGAAAATATATCCAATTTCAAAGTGGTAGGGTAGAGCTACGTTCCTAAATATAGACATGAGAAGATTACACCCAGCCAATATTACGCCGCTAAACAACACAGAGAGAGAGAGAGAGAGAGAGAGAGAGAGAGAGAGAGAGAGAGAGAGAGAGAGAGATTTAAATACAAAAAATAATTTCATTCTCTATTTGTGAGAATAAAAGGATGATCACGTTTGTTTTGAGAATTTTTTGTTTTTCTTTGAGATAAGAAGATAACTACCAGCTTAAAACATTTTAGTTAAGGTGTACGCAGGAAGTGAAAAGTAAGAGAGCACAGTTAAACCCGTTTTAAGAACAAACATCAAAACATCCTTTTCATGTTCAACAGATTGGACATTGTTTAATCTTCTTTTGCAATTGTTTATTCATCTATTTTTTCTACCCATTCATTTTTAGCTTACCTGTATTTTAATGTATTATATAAGGTCATCTTTTGCAATTTAAAAAGAAAATATCGATAGTAAGTAATGTTCTAATTCTCTTTAGTCTAAGAATCCACTGATGTCCCACATATGACACTTGTGATCATTCATTAGAACATCTGCTCGCAATCAACGATAATTATGTATTACCATTGAACGATAATGGCAAATATAAAGAAAATAAGCTTATTTCTCCCAGTTCAAAAGTCTAAAACCAATTATGACTTGGCTGCTTTCAATTTCACTCTCAGGAAATTTGATCTGCCTCTTACAAGCTTATCAAAATAGGTATACCAATACTAAACCTGTTTCTGAAATTGATATAGATAATAGGAACCTACATCATTATAGCATTGTTGCAACAAATGTCTAATACTGGTCGATATACCTCGCGTGGGCTGGATAATTGTTTTGCAAATACTCTTTAACCACAGCAACTGTTGCATATCTTTCTCCTCCCCTTAACACACACTATATCATCCCCTTTAAGTGTGACTTTTATTCATACATACATATACAGTATATATATATATATATATATATATATATATATATATATATATATATATATATATATATATATATATATATATATATATATATATATTCATATATTTATATATATATAAACATATATATATATATATATATATATATATATATATATATATATATATATGTATATATATATATATATATATATATATATATATATATATATATATATATATATATATATATATATATATATATATATATATATGTGTGTGTGTGTGTGTGTGTGTGTGTCTATATATATATATATATATATATATATATATATATATATATATATATATATATATATATATATATATATATATACATATACATCATAGTTGCACACCTACAGATTTTTAAACTAAAACCTAATAACCATATAGCAGGCCATCGTAGTTAATGCGTTACCTTATGTTCCTCCGTATATGATGA
>NC_090733.1:52278243-52285743 GCF_036898095.1 Palaemon carinicauda
CTCTCATAGCTAATCTATTTCCTTTCCTCAAAGGGCTATTATTTCCTTGTTGGAACCTTAAGCTTGTAACTAAGCTAATGATAATAATAATAATAATAATAATAATAATAATAATAATAATAATAATAATAATAATAATAATAATAATAATAACAATTATAATAATAATAATAATAACAGGAGATTTCTGTTCTCAGTTAGAGGTTACTGGAGTCGTCCAGGGCCTCCTAAGATCTATCTGTGCTGGAAATTTTGTCTAAATCCGTCAATTTGATTTGATGTTGTCTTTAAAATGGCAAAAGATGCAACTCCAGATCTAGAATCCTGATCCGGATCATATCCTAAATTTAACGGGATTGTCCATGACCTCATATATGTCTGTGATGAAAATTTCATCAAAAGCCACCAAGTAGTTTTTTCGTAATCCTGTCCACAGACAGACACACATACACACACACAAATAAATAGATAAATAAACAGACTCGAAAATATTAACTCCTTGGCGGAGATGATGATAATAATAATAATAATAATAATAATAATAATAATAATAATAATAATAATAATAATAATAATAATAATAATAATAATAATAATAATAATAATATGCATAAAATCGGGGTTGAAATGACTGTATGTTTGGAGTCGTACAATAAGTTTCCAACATAGGAAATTATTCTATATCTTTGTATTTTAAGCAATTTTTTGCCTAATTATCATGACACTTTATGGATATGTCCATTGCCCATAAATCAGCTATTTTCTTAGCTTATTGTACTTAAAATTAATGATAATAAAGGTATGAATTTCCCAATGTACAGTAGTTTGATCCTCCACTCCTGTATAATTCTAATATTCTTCAAAAACACCTTCTTAAAATGGGTATAGTAAGATGTAGTAAGAAATTACACATCAATGAAAATTCATAAACAAAAAGTTTTAAAGGCGACAATCATGATGGCTTGACTTTTGAAGTCACCATGATTTTCTCACAGTGGAGATATACTACATTGACAAAAATAACGCCTCATTGAAACATGTAGAAGAGATATAAAATCTTGCAAACATCATAAAAGCTGTTGATAAACTATTATAGTCTATTGTTCTCCAGTGAAAACTAAAGCTAAATGCAATTGATTGTCTCCCATAAGATTCCACAGAAAGCTGGTGATATTTTGTAACAATTTGTTCAGCATTGATATGGTGATGATAGTGATAACAAACTTAAAGATAGAATCTCTACTTCCAACTTCATAACACTGTGAAGCAACTCGCCCACTCCTCCGCTCTTCGATGAAATTGCTTGTAGTTCGAAAAAATAGATAAATAAATAAGATAAAAAATCAGAGATTTAAGCTCTAAATTGCTTCATTGCATAACTGCAACAACCATAAATTAACTATCATTATAAGCAAAAAAATAAAATAAAAAGTGATAAGGTAATCAACCTCTTTTCTTGTGAGCCACTCGCAAAGGCAAATGGTTGCATGAAAACTTTCGATTTCCCACACTTTTTCCAAGGGCATATTTCTTTTTACTTGGCTTTCTTTCTTGGAGGAATGAGTATGCATATCCTTGCATCGATAGCAAATTAAGAATTTACTGGTCAGCTGTGTGGTGCAGTCTGGTATGGTGGAAAAAGAATGAGAGTAGACTGCAATCGGCAACCCGTGAAAATGTATGCTGACATAAAAGAATCCTATTTAAAAAAGATATGACTTGAATATGAACTTCACCTTATCTAGAAATTCTTATGATATTGAGTGGGCCAATACTGAGGGTATTTTCATCTCGTATATAAGAAACCCAGATTATGTCATAGCATTTCAATCATAGAAAATAATGAACCATTTCCTTTTTTATTGCAATGTGAAATTTACTTGTTTCTTATGCCATTAATAGGCTACCACGTAGGTATAAGATGGGTCTTCTACTACATAACCTAACTTAGTGTTTTTGGCCAATGATAAAATAAAAGACCCATGAGGGGAAAAAGTTTCGAATTAGGGGAAAAACAAAATCCAAAGATTTATTTCAAATACAAATCTAAGCACATAGCCTTTATCAACATTTGAGCCCAAACTTACTATGCTGCACTTCATAAGATGAAATTGAATCTTTTAGAAAATTGGTTTGAAGACATTCTTAAATTATGAATTTGT
Organism: Palaemon carinicauda; assembly: GCF_036898095.1. Classification (NCBI taxonomy): domain Eukaryota; kingdom Metazoa; phylum Arthropoda; class Malacostraca; order Decapoda; family Palaemonidae; genus Palaemon; species Palaemon carinicauda. The sequence continues at coordinate 52,280,406 of NC_090733.1, forward strand.
ACTAAATATACTAACGACTAGGAATAGGTTGAATTAATCTCTGGCCTTTCTAAGTTTCTTTTACGCTTTCTAATATACTTTATATTTCTTATAAAGAATGGAAATAACCTCAACTATTTTTACTAAAAGATCAATAAGAAGGCAATCGTTTAAAAAATATAAAATTCTAAATATTTTCCATATAAGAACTTATTTTCCCAAGATACACCAATCTCATATTACTAGTAACCATAAACGTTTCCTTTACCCGTTTTATTGGAGTTATACTTCCATCTCCAATTTTTTCTTCTTTTTATACATTTGATAATTACTCTATTTAAGGAATACAAAAAAAAAAAGAAAAAAAAAATGATGCAAAACATAAGAAACTGGGTGGAAGAATGATGTGGTTAGCTGGAGAGGTTTAGAGGCCACTCATGAATGATATAGGCAAAGGACAGTGACATTGTCCTTGCTAGCGGGACGAAGCCATATCTACGCCCAAGCGGCCAAGCCCCTTCTCCACCCAAGATAAGACTAAGGAGGGCTAGGCAATGGCTGCTGATAATTCAATCGGTAAACATATAGACTTCCCCCAAATCTCCATCCTTACCTCACAAGATTGGTGAGGTTCCAGCCTCTAAAGAAACTATCGAGTTTGAGTGGTTCTCAAGCCCAGTCTTGCGACCGCTAAATAAGTGTAGCTAATTAGGAGATCCTATCCGCATTAACGTTTGCATTAGAGACTTGGAGACTTACTAAAGCCTCAGAACATAAGGCATTTACAACTTTAAATAGCTATAGAAAGAATAATGCTGGGTATAACACCAAGAGACAGAAAAAGAGCAACATGGATACGAGATCATATTCTAATAACTTATAAGAAAAATTAATGGCCATGGGCAGGACATATAATGAAAATAGTAGATAATAGGTGGACATTAAGAATAACACAATCTTCCCAGAGATTGAAAAAAAAACAACAACAAAAAAACAAAAAACGAGAAGGAAGAGAAGATAATGGACTGATGTAGCCTACTATGAGAGTTCCCTTGGATAGTTTTTTTTTTTTTTTTTTTAAGGCCTTCAACAAGCGGAAGTGGAAGCGAAGCTAAAAGAACTAATACAAGTGAGGAACATTAAAAAAAAGAAAATAATTGAAAAATTACAAAATAAGATTTGTAAGATTCAAATTTATAGACCATAAACTGACACAAGTAGAAGGACATGTCTGAGGCCTTTGTCGTGCAGTGAACTAGTAGCGGCTGAGGATATATATATATATATATATATATATATATATATATATATATATATATATATATATATATATATATATATATATATATATATATATGTGTGTGTGTGTGTGTGTGTGTGTGTGTGTGTGTGTGTGTGTGTTTAGTAACTTAGTTTGTAATTGCAATATTGTTGAATATTAATCAATGATTGTGTTCTTTAACGTCCAGATATACAATTAATGGGCAGTTTTAATTGATGTTCACCGTAATTGTATTCATAAAATTAAATGAATATTGATATGTTCAAGGGTAAAGTAAATGATTTCCTGCATTTCCTGAGTTTAATGCGCAAGAAGTGGAAGGGAGACTTCAGCTTTAATATGGGGACGCCTGGAGAGAGGACTTGGCCGTAAACATTTCCCCTTAATAGCTCAATGTCTCAGCCAGAGCTCCAACACTTTCACTTTTGCTTTCTTCTATTGTTTCAGGTCTTCTTTTCCGTTTCACTTCAGTCGATAACGTTTGATCCTCTTCCTCTTTATTAGTTTGATGATAAAATGTTCGAGAGCATTGATCCTTTCTTTATTGCTTGACGATAAATACGAAAAATAAAAAGAGAGAGAGAGAGAGAGAGAGAGAGAGAGAGAGAGAGAGAGAGAGAGAGAGAGAGAGAGAGAGAGAGAGAGAGAGAAGTGGTTAACAAAATCAACAAATATAGTATATGAAGGCTTATTATCGGCCCGAAGTGAGTCTGATTGACTCCCCTTACGATAATTTGACGAAAACAGCTTCAATTATACATAATTGGATCTGATTAAAGTTTTCCTCTTGAAAACTTATCTGTAACGTGACTCGGTCTATCAACAATTTGTAAATGTGATGGCAGTCTAGAGGTTTCTCCTGTTCGATTATGTGAGGGGTAGACGGTAAAATTTCTTCAAAATACCGACATAAAAACACTCAGAGAGAGAGAGAGAGAGAGAGAGAGAGAGAGAGAGAGAGAGAGAGAGAGAGAGAGAGAGAGAGGTGCAAATTGCAGTGTCGACGAAGAAATATTTCAACTTAAGAAAAATACAAGAATAAACGAAAATCACTCTTCGGAACCAACAAACAAACCAAGCTGTCCAACTGACAATCAAACAAATGCGATAAGAGGATCGAGTGAGAGGCGACACAGATAAGCGGTAATGCACGATGGTCAATCACGATGCTTCAAAGGTAAAATTGCCGATACAGAAAAACAAAAGATAACAATAGCAGAAACGGATCGATAAACGCGTTTTTAATGTTTTTCTAGGGTGAGCCGCCAAGATCGAAAGACGTTTATTAGTTTCAGACATTTTCCACTGCTCAAAGGTTAGGCTATAAGGTCATCTCCACCCACATCCACGAAGAAGAAGAAGAAGAAGAAGAAGAAGAAGAAAAGAAGAAGAAGAAGACGAAGAAGAAGAAGGAAGTATGTCTGTCGTTTCCTTGAGGGCAAGGAAGGTCTAAGCAGACAAGTGAGGCAATCTGCCAAACCCAACCGACATTTACATTACAAACATGAAAAACATCATCGCCTTCATGTTGGAGACGACCTCCTCTGGCTTCACTAACGACCAGAAATAGGGTGAACTAATCTCTCAACTATCTACTTTTCTTTTACCCTCTCTTTTATTAATTTGCTTTAACGAATGGAAATGTAATGACTTTAACCATTCATACTGGTAGAGTGATTAGTGCTTAAATCATATGAGCGTATTCCAAATTTACCATATATATATATATATATATATATATATATATATATATATATATATATATATATATATATATATATATATATATATATATATATATATATATATATATAAGAAATAATATCCTTAAGTTAGCATTATAGATATGATTGTTGCATTCACCAAATATGATTGATTTACTTTGTTTTCTAGTGTATTCTCCGGCGTCGTCGGCAGCTTTGATATGCGTTTAGTCAATATATCATGAGAGTATTTACAGTCTTGATAACCTTATGGGTATTATGAGGATAAAGCCCTACTTGTCTCTATACGTGACTATTTATGTATTTGCTTTTGGTAAAGATATTTGTCAGTTATTTAGATTGCATTAAATCATACCTTATTTATATCACACAATCTTTAATTAAGTGTTCCCTGTCATAATACTTTTCTTTCTTGACAGGCCTGACATTATAAGCTCCCTACATACCTCGACCCGCTTCAATTACCCTTTCCCTCATGCTTCATACATCTGTTTTTCCTCCATCCACCAGCCAGCCCTTTCCCACCTCTCCCCCATACTTCTCTTATAACTTCTGAACTCCTCGCATGTAAGAAAAAAATGTCCTTTTCCCTCACACTTCCTTATATTCCTGATCCTTGTCCACTCTCTACTCACACTCTCAATTGAAGGATGATATCGATAGCTACATACATCCTAATGATAGCTATAATTCTTGGACGATCGTTCGAGTCTCGCTTAACAATTTCTTACTTGGTCTTCATATAATATGCCATTTTATTTAATTCCGTACAGCTAATAGTTTTCTTATCATATTATTGATTCACTATTGCCATTAGTCAATGGTGGGGGAGGGTGGGCTCTGGCACCCTAGCAGTACCCCAAACTCCGCTGAATTCCCCGTCAGGCTGGGAAGGGCTAGAAAAATTCTGCTTATGTTTTGTTTTATTTCTTTTTGTTGGCTAACCTCAAAATTGGACAAAGTGCCCCGGCGTATATAATATATATATATATATATATATATATATATATATATATATATATATATATATATATATATATATATATATATATATATATATATATATATGCCACAGCGCTTTGTCCAATTTTAAGGTTAGCCAACAAAAAGAAAAAAACGGCTCATAAGTAATTTTTTTTTTCTTTTTTTTACTCTGCCTTCCCCAGCCTGAGGAGGAATTTGGTTGGTGCTGCTAGGGTGCCACAGCCCACCCTCCCCCATATCCACCACAAATGAAGATTTTTACGCTGAATCCCATAATGCTGCTTCCTCGGTGGTCACCAAGGCGATTGCAGGAAGCAGCAGGGTCTATTTCAGCATTTTTTAGCCTGAGGTGCTAGCACCCACAGGAGGTGCTTTAATCGATTTCAGGGGGAGCTGGGGAAGGTCAAATTTTTGGCGGTTGTGAGTGGGGAGGTCTTTTTAATAGCATCATTATTGAATTACTACCATAGTGAGTATAGGAATGTGATATCTGGTGTTCCTCACGGTAGAGTTCTTTCCCATTACTTTTCATACTATACTGTACATGCAAGACATGTGGTTTAGCATAGAGAACCTGCTCGTTGCATATGCAGATGATACTAATCTCTTTACATCAATTCCATCTCCTGGGTGTAGATCTGGGGTAGCTGAATACCTTAATAGAGATCTAGCTAAAATCAGTCCACGGTGCAAATTATGGGGCTTGAAGTTGAATCCTAACAAAACTCGAAGTATGATTGTAAGTAGGTCGAGGACAGTTGCTACTCAACAACCGGATCTCAGCATTGATAATGTTTCTTTAACTCTGTATGGCTCTTAAAAATTTTAAGTATGATTCTTGCAACAATTTACTTCAGAAAAACACATTAGGTCGGTTTCTTCTTCAATTGCAAAAGAATTTGGCTTATTGAAAAGTCATGTAAGATTCTCGATGATCAATCTAGTCTGGAGAATTTGTTTTTTATTTTTCTTCTTCTACCTGATTTCGACTATTGTTCTCCTGTCTGGTGCTCAGCTGCTGATTCTCATCTTAATTTGTTGGACAGAATTTTACGGTCTAATAGTGGTTTTATTCCTGATATAAATATTGACCTCTGGCACCGCCGTTCGATTAATTCGTTATGAATGTTGCATAAGATTTTTCATAATTCTGACCATCCTTCACATTTAGAGCTTCCCAGACAGTATCATCCTGTTTGTAAAACTATGTATGCAGTTGATTATAAAAGCCATACCTTCTCCATCATGAAGCTCAGTACGACATGGTATTCTAGAACTTTTATTCCAGCTATGACCAAGTTGTGGAGTGACCTTGCTAATCGGGTAGTTGAATCCGTAAAACTTCAAAAGTTCATACTTGCACCAAGTT
>NC_090733.1:52288243-52290743 GCF_036898095.1 Palaemon carinicauda
AGACAGATAATAACAAAAGCTTCAAAAAACCTATTCCTTTCCTCCACAATTAAACAGCCTTACTTCTTCACCAGACCAGTTCAGTTCTGAAGAGTTCCAACTAAAATATGGCCCAAGCACGAATCGGGCCAAGTTCCATCCGGAACAATCTTCCACATGTCCACCAGGCTGCCAATTGATATCAGCATTTGACCTTAGGAAAAAATATAAATTCATTGGGCTTCGATATTTATCTGTAATAACCTGTGATGAAAAGTTGAACTATTGGTGTACCATAAACCCACGGAAAAGGGAATAGTATATATATATATATATATATATATATATATATATATATATATATATATATATATATATATATATATATATATATATATATATATATATATATAACATCTTCATCATCATCATCATCATCTCTCCGCTTATTGACGCAAAGGGCCTCGGTTAAACTCACCACTCATCTCTATGTTTAGCTTTGAATTCAATACTTCTCATTAATAATCTCCTACTTCGCACTTCATAGTCCTCAGCCATATAGGCCTGGGTCTTCTAACTCTTTTAGTGCCTTGTGGAGCCCAGCTGAACATTTGGTGGACTCATCTCTCTGAGGGAGTGCGATGAGTATGTCCAAACCATCTACCCCTCATCAGGATCTCATCCACATATCTACTCGAGTAATCTCTCTTATAGTTTCATTTCTATTCCTGTCCTGCCATTTAACTTCCAATATCCCTCTGAGGACTTTGTTCTCATATCTACTAAATATATTGGAGATTGTTTCATTGTCATACCATGACTTATGTCCACAGAGCAACACTGATCTCACTAAACTAATGTATAGTCTGATTTTTATATGTAATTTCAGGCTATTTGGTCTCCAAATTTTACTTAACTTAGCTATTGTCTGATTTGCTTTTTTGAGTCTTCCTTTAAACTCTAATTGTAAAGACCCTGTATTGGAGAGCTTAAACGACTCTACTTCATTAATCCTTTCTCCTTCCAATGATATTTCATCTTCTATTGGATACTCCATTCCTATAATCTGTCTTTCTTCTCTTTATCTTCAGTCTAACCTCGTGTGATATTTCATTTATTCTGGTAAGAAAGTATTGCAAATCCTGCGGTGTTCTGCTAACAAGGACAGCATCATCAGCATGCTCTAAGTCTGCTGAATTTTTATCACCAGTCCCGTCCAATCCTTCTCCACCGTCTTTGGCTGTTCTACGCATCACAAAATCCATGAGGAGGATAAACAACATAGGTGACAACACAATCCAGGGGAATACTTCGCTGTTCACTGGAAATTCATTTGAGAAGACTCCATTAACATTAAGTTTGCACTTGCTATGCTCATGAGCAGGCTTAATCAAATTTACATATTTAAGAGGAATTACACAATAACGCAGGACTCTCCACAAAATTGGCCGATGTATACTATCAAAGGCTTTTTCATAATCCATAAATGCTATAGAAGGGGGGATTTCTATATTCTACACATTGCTGTACAACATATCTCAAAATGAAAATTTGGTCAGTACAACTTCTAGGTTTTCTAAATCCTGCTTGCTCATCTTTCCTTTTTGTCAAGCTTTCTCTCCAGTCTCTTTAGAATAAGAATACTATATATTTTCATAACATCTGACGTAAGTATTATGCCTCTGCAATTACTGCAATCAAGTCTCCTTTTTTGGTATTTTCACCAACACTTCTAATTCCCATTTATCAGGTTTTGCCTTATCATGCCACATTCTATAAAATAATCTCGTGAGTAGTCTGGGAGTCACTTCATTTTCGGCTGGTATCATCTTGGCAGTTATGAAATCGTTTACAGGGGCTTTCCATCTCTTTAGTTTTTTTTTTTACGATAGCTTCGATTTCAAACACACTGAATTCATTCATGGGCACATCAAGGTCTTCATCAGCTTCAGGTATATCAATCAAAATTTACCCTCCTAACCTTACTAAAGTGTTCCATCTAATGTTGTCTTTCTTCATCTTCTGTTGCTATAGAAGAGCCATCTCTCTTTTTGATGGGAATTTGCTTCTTCTTTGTCCCATTCGATATTTCATTAATATTTCTATGAGCAATTCTTACAACATAGCCACTTCCTGAATTCATAGCTTTGTCAGCCTCAACTGTATTAGTGTCTGAATATTTTCTCCAGTCAGTCCTGGCTTTTGTTTTGACCTCACTGTCAATACTGGAATACTTCAGTTAACTCTCGTATCAATGTTGCTTTTTTCCTGTTTCGTAGGGCTATTCCCATCATTATTCTTTTCATAGATCTTTGAGTTGTAACTAGCTTATCTTCTAAGGCTTTAGAAAGGTTCTATGTTTCTGATGCAAAAGGTAATACTGGAAAGACCATCTGACTAAATAGTTTTCTTTTTAGAGAAAGTGGCATTATATATTTCATTATCTAATTTTGTTTACAAAGTGCTCTCCATCCTATGCTTAGCCTTCCTTTAATTTCGGCCTCATATCTGCTGAAACACG
>NC_090733.1:52300743-52305743 GCF_036898095.1 Palaemon carinicauda
ATATATATATATATACATATATATATATATATATATATATATATATATATATATACATATATGTATATATATATATATGCATGCATATATATATATATATATATATATTTATATATATATATATATATATATATATATATATATATATATATATATATTTATATATATATGCATATATATACATATATATATATATATATATATATATATATATATATATATATATGTACATACACATATATATATATATATATATATATATATATATATATATATATATATATATATATATATATATATATATGGTGTGGGTACACTGAGTATTAATCTAGCCTTATATAAGACCTTAAATTGTATTTCCAAGGAAAATAGAATTGAACAATTAATGGCCTTGTTAAATCATTTACGTTTATGTTAATTGTTCAATTAATTTAATTTAGCAGATTCATTTATATTTGTTCCGTATCATGAAAGTTATTCGAAAACAATTAATCGAAAACAATTATTGGAAAACAAATATTCTAAAAACAGATATTCGAATGGAAACTTGTTAGAATGAAAGTTATTCGGTAGGACAATTATACGAAATGATAATCATTCGAAAGATATGCGATTATGGTCAAATAATGAGATACGATGCAGATTCCAATTGTGCTCCAAGAATTTAAATGCTGCTCGCCCCAGCATTTGTCCCCGTAGACAAAGTTACTGAATCATTTGAAGCGTTATTGGATTCAAACTTACATCCTTTAACTGTAAATCCTATTTTACATTATTTTGAAGATTCATGGATTGGTAGTCCTTCAAGAAGTCATCGACATATTCCTATATTTGAAATAAGTATGTGGTCTTGTTTTGAAACAGTTACTACTGATTTGCCTAGGATTAACCATGCTCTTGAATAAAAGGCTAAAAAAAAATTGTGCCAGCTTTGGCGAGTATTCAGTATTTGAGTATTTGTGCGTTGTAGTGCATAACATGCGTTATAAGTATTTTTTTCCTATTATGAATTTATTTTAATAATGATGTTTGTGTTAAAAAGTTTTCTTTCGTACACTTATTCTTTTTTCAACAGCTTTATTTGAATAAAGTATTTTCCATTTCGAATGATTATCATTTCGAATATTTGTCCTTATATGTCCTTTCTAATAACTTTCTTTCGATCAAGTTTCCATTCGAAAAGCTGTTTTTCGAATAACTGTTTCCGATTAGTTGTTTTCGAACAATGTTCACATAACTATTTGTTCATTACTACCATTCACAAATAATTAGACTACCAATTAGTAAACATTCATCAAAGGTAGGTAATAGTGGAAACATGTCCTACGCATGATAGATTTGCATAACCAACTTCAGTCACTTTTATTTGGTCCAAAAATAATATCGATAAAGTACGAAGAGAATTGAGTTAATTTACCAATAATTCAGTAAACTACTTGGCTCTCCTATGAGCCACTGGAGTTCCCGCAAAAGATCTCACCACATACAGGTGCGATTTAATTCAATGTATCTTAACGACCGAGCTTCATATTAGTTGCATGATGAAGGAAGGAAGTGGCTAATAAAAGAATATTACTTTTCTACTTACAAAATCCACAAACATCAAAACTAAAAACATATGTCTGCAGTGACGCCTTTCCGTTGTCATCATCAATTTCGATTACAACTAGAACAGTGATGATTGCATCGCAATTGTGTTGCCACAGGAGCTTTTGATCCAACCATTATATGTGGTTCTTTTGTAACCTATGTCTAAGTTATTCTTGAACGACACGTTTTCCTTATATTTGATTTGGATTAAAGCTCTGGGATAAAAAAAAAAAGAGAGAGAAATAATGAATGTAAAGATGAATTTGAAAGCAATGTTGGAAATGAGATGATTCCTTGAGTTTATTGCTAAAACTCACCAAAGAAAAAATCATACAAATAACAAATAACAAACTTTCTCATTAACTAATTTCTAACGTATTTAAAGATTGATAAACCAAATATTATTCTACATAAATTTAAAATATTTACATATATCCAAACACACACGACACACTCATATATATATATATATATATATATATATATATATATATATATATATATATATATATATATATATGAGAGAGAGAGAGAGAGAGAGAGAGAGAGAGAGAGAGAGAGAGAGAGAGAGAGAGAGAGAGAGAGAGAGAGAGAGAGAGAATAACCGTCGGCTTTATGATGCTGTAAGTGCCAAGTTTTTCGTCCTAGACTTTACTCGCAAGCTCTTTGCCCATTGGTGTTAAATTATATCATATTGCTATAATTTCCCAGCTTCACTCAGGTGCTTCACATTTCGAATGATTATCATTTCTAATATTTGTCCCATTTGTCCTTTCTAATAGCTTTCTTTCGATAAAGTTTCCATTCGAAAAGTTGTTTTTCGAATAATTGTTTTCGATTAGTTGTTTGCAGACAATGTTCACATAATCATTTGTTCATGCGACAGATATAAGTTATCATTATTTAATAGCATTCACCGAAATGACCATGCAAGTAACAATATTTGTTGTATAAAAACTGCAGTTACTGGAAAGAAAAAAATAATGGTTAGTGACATTTGTTCCTTTCATCATGAGAGAAATCATTCTCGGTTATTAGTCTGACATTGGTCAAACACTGGCCATGGCGGATGTTTCCCCATCCTCTGGAAACGTTCTCGAAAAACAATCAAGTCTAGACAGTGTTATGACCTGAATGATGGCAACGAACTAGACTCAGCGTGGGTCGGTTCCTTAGTGTTGGTGATAATAGTTAATGAAAGACAATCCCTTTTAAGCGCAAGCATAATTCTGGGAGTAGTGAGTATAACAGATTCTGTAATACTGAGTGAGCTGGATTCTCGGATAAAATTTGAAATTTTAAGTACAAAACGTTACCAGCGGAATTTGAGCAAGCTTTATATCTCATCCCAACTTTTAAATTACCTTATCGATTGTATAAACAGTGTATAATGCAATAATGATTATATCGAATTCAACAAGAATTCACTAAAGCATGTTACAAGGCAATATTCGTAAAGCTTACTTCTGAATTTCAGTGTTCTATACGCAGGATTGCAAGATACTGTATTTAGCATTCCAATAACTAGATTCATTGAACTGTGTAACTTGTCATTATAAGAAAAATTTGTAAGGTGAAATTTATTTTTCTAACGTTTTTATACACAAATGTTCAAATTGCCTAACAAATACAACTGAAGCCTAATTTGCTAATGTATGATCGTTTTTTATTTATTTGAAATCGAGATAGTATAGAATGGACCTTTCCAAAAATTTAATCTCACTAGCTTTTCAACCCGCACCGAAAGGCTCATGTAATCCGCTGACATTTACAAATACGATAACATTTCATTCATACATTCGGTGAATGTATGTAAAAAAAAAAAAAAAAGAAAAAAAAAATCGTTTTTTTGGAATATGATGGTATCGAGTAGATCTATATCCGCAAAAGCCCTTTGATCCGAGGCATGTCACATATTTCATATAATTCGAAACATTGCAAAATGATCACAACAATTGTCAGTCATGGTTTCCTTGGAAGACCTCTCAAGGATGCTGTCCACGGGTTCGTCTCTCCTATATTTCAAGCGATACTTTCTTGTATTATTATTATTATTATTATTATTATTAACTAAGCTACAACCCTAATAGGAAAAGCAAGGTCCAACAAGGTAAATAGCCCAGTGAGCAAAGGAAACAAAGAAGCAGATAAAATAGTGTCCCTCATGCAAGATAACTCAATCTCTAACTCAAGACAGTGGAAGACCTTTTTACAGAGGCTATGGCACTACCAAGACTAGAGAACAAAAATTCTATTTTGGAGTGTCCTTCTACTGGAAGAGTGCTAAAGAGTTTCTTATACCCAAGTGGAAAGAACCACAGAACAACTATATCCCGGGCGTTATGTCCTCAGCATCCCTGCGGCTGGGAAGGATGGGGAGGTCGGTGTAGTCATACAAGAGTGCGATATATGAAACTATAAAAATACTCGCGTAAAAGTTAACTGGCCGTCAGACCAGGGCCTTTTTCAGAATACTTCTTGTCAAACTCAAAATACTGTGAACATCTCATCCTCTGAGAGACGAAACTAATCGGTTTATCCCAGAAGCAGATTAAGGTCTTAAATGCAAGAAGCTAACCTTTCTAGGAAAGAGACCATAACCTCAAGCAGCAGAGTTGATGATAAACGATTTCGTATTAAAAATCATAAACTAAAAAAGAAATAATTGTATCACGTTCATAGTTTGTCCCGTATATTTTCCAAAAAAAAAAAAATTATATGTGATATGGAAGTATAGTTCGGAATTAGGCTGCTACCATGAGAAAGTTATATTTATTAATTCTATATTAATTATTCATTTTTGTTTGGCTCTCGTTTTGGTGCGTATGACTGAAGATTGAAGGACTGAGTGTGCATTGGCAGTGAATGTGTGTACGAGATTTACAGGTGTTTGTTAGCCCTAGGGCTGGATCGGATCAGACTCCTCAACTAAACACGTTTCTTGTCTGCCTACATACTAATCGGCCTACATATTCCGAGGGGTCTATTGAAATATGTTTCATTTCTAGAAGGTATTTAGCTTTCAAAAGATATTTTGAATATATCTGATTTCATTAATTATTAGTTAAAACCCACGTTTCATAACTGAAAATGTTGATATGGCATATTCTTTTTGCGCGGGGCTACCAGATATGAATGTAAGTGCTGAATGGAATTTAACCACATCACTGAGGAATGACTATTAAGAGGATTATATGGATAATAGTTACTTTCCCAGCTGAGAAGTCTAGTCAGTTAACTTATCTTCATGATCTTCAGAGTTGTTGTTAACGACTGTCTATCTGTCAACATTCCAATTTAAGTTAACAAAGAAGTAGGCAATAATCCATTGATCTATCATTCTATAAAATATATCTCTATATTAATAATAATAATAATAATAATAATAATAATCATGATAATAATAACAG
>NC_090733.1:52308243-52310743 GCF_036898095.1 Palaemon carinicauda
TATATATATATATATATATATATATATATATATATATATATTTATATATATATATATATATATATATATATATATATATATATATATGAATGTGTGTGAAGCCCTTATCATCAATAGGCGTGGGAGGAGAGGTTGATGATGATGATTGTGAGGATAATTATATAGGTAATGTGAAGGATGTGAAAACGCAGCTTAGATATATTTTGTTGATAGGAATAATTTTTACTCCTTTTTTTTTTTTTTTTTTTTTTTTTTTGCTGAAATGAAATTGTATGTTAGACTATTTGGGCACTGTTGGGTACGGGGTATGGTCGTTTCGCCGCCAGTCGATTTCGCGGTCAGTCACTTTCGCCCCCGGGTGAAGTCGATTCGCCTTCATAATTGTACTCACACTTTGTGGAGGCTGTTCGCCATCAACATAGGAGTCGTTTCGCCGTCAATACAGTTGTTTCGCAATCGGCAGCAGAATTTTTTTTATTGTTTGTAAAGTCATCTTCAATATAAATAAGATTAATATTACATTTTATTCTATTCTATGTACAATAATTTGCATTATTTCCGTAAAAGATAATCAGAATCATTCAGAATCACTCCGAGCAAATGTAAAAAAAAATGTACTTACTTTTAAAATAACATAAATTGTACTTACTTTGTACTTACTTTTAAAATAAAATGTATAAAATAACAATATTCAGCACTCAAACAACTGTTTCCTGCCACAGTCAATCAGAAAATCTATTCGTTCCACGCAATCCCCAGTACTAAACTAGCTTAAGAAATAAACAAACAACTCAATTATTCCATCGGTCTTTCTCAATAGAAACAACCACTGCACGAATTACCTTTCGCTCGCTGAAAAACAGACACACACTAACACACGAGCTAAAAAAAAAAAACATAAACAAACAACTCAATTATATGTTATATATATATATATATATATATATATATATATATATATATATATATATATATATATATATATATATATATATATGTGTGTGTGTGTGTGTGTGTGTGTGTATTCTTGTCTTGTGTAATTTTTTTTAAATTTATCATAAAATGTAATTTGTATATATTCATTTTAGTTGTGCCATGTATTCTCTAATGTGTGTTTTAAATCCTGCTGTCAATTGCACGGCTTGGTACATTTCTTAATAACGGGGGCGAAACGACTCCTATGTTGACGGCGAACAGACTCCACCAAGTGTGGGTGCAATTATGAAGGCGAATCGACTTCACCCGACTGACCGCGAAACCGACTGATGGCGAAACATCTATAACCCTTGGATACAATGTTTATATAATACAATGCAAAGACAAGGCCTTGCTATCTTCGAAGCGCAAAAACTGAATGCAAGATATGGTAAAATGACGTAGAATATGTATGTGTTTGACTCAGTGCCGATGTCTCTAGAAGAAATCACTAATGTTGTAGAGGTTTGATTGCACAAGACGTTCAACCATGATTCAGTAGTTTAAAGTTGAATCCGGCAGTTATTCTTGTTGTTTGTCTCTATAACCATCCCTACGTTAGAGGGAATACCTATTTAATTAACTTAAGAACTCAGTCTCTCTCTCTCTCTCTCTCTCTCTCTCTCTCTCTCTCTCTCTCTCTTGTAAGTGACAAAGCAATCACCTCACTACCAAGAGATAGATAGATCCCAAGTTCGTACTCCGGACAAGGAAATGCAGTATGGGAATGTTTCGTTAACCCAATTGTATCTCTGTTGACTTCTACTGTAGTTGTCATTTGTTTACCTGGGTGTAAATCTACTGCACTGAGTCATAGGCATCGTTAGAAAAGGGAACAAATAAAAAACTTGAAATTTTAGCGATGAGTTGTTGATCGAAATTTATACCATAGGAGTTGTTGACGATTGAAATAAAACTTGGAAAAATATATAAACATCATTCATAATTCAAACTGTATAGAGCATAAAAAAGACTGAATTATCAAACGAGTCTGTAATTTGGCCAAACTGGTGGTTGAAAAGGAAAATAAGTCTACAATGTATTCCCTTTAATTGATGAGCTTGCTTAACCACCTGCTTTTCTAATTCAACGGCTAGTTTAACTTTTTAATCTCCTTGAGAGAAAGGAAATCTTCCTCTCTCTGCTCCTCTCACGTTAAGTTAATCACTTCACACATATGTTTCAGTGGTTGGTTGAGCAGACTACGGCTGCCGTGGATATCTCTTTCTACACAAGTAAGCTCCTAGACAGCCGTGAAGTGTTCATATTTAAATTAATGCTTGGGCGACTTAAATCGCGCAATCCTTTTAGCATTCCCGTGTAAATATTTTTCGCGATTTATCATTACTACCATTCAGAAATAAGTAGGGTACCGATTAGTAAACATTCATCAAAGGTAGGTAATAGTGGAAACATGTCTTACGCATGATAGATTCGCATAACCAACTTCAGTCACTTTTATTCAGTCCAAGAATAATATCGATAAAGTGCGAAGAGAACTGAGTTAATATAAAAAATTCACCGC
>NC_090733.1:52315743-52325743 GCF_036898095.1 Palaemon carinicauda
TATATATATATATATATATATATATATATATATATATGCTTCCTTACAAAATTGCTCTCTAATGTAATTTTCATTAAAGGCAATAACTTTAATGATGTCAAGGTATTTCCTGCAGTAATCTTCATATTTCCTCAGCATCTAAAAGTTTTCAGGCGTAAACCTTTTGATTAATGAACGATGATTATTCCTTTTCTTCATACTTTATTCACTACTGCACTTTATAAAACCATGTCTTCATTACGTGATTGCTGGTTTACATAAGTTTACATTTTGTTTTATACATTAGCTTCTAAAATTATTACCATTTATTTTGTTGAGATTGTATTCTAAAGAAATGAAAAAAATTTAATTATTGCCCCCTTATTTTTGTAGGCCAGCATCCTTCTGCAGACCGTTTTGGTGGCGTGTTCAATTACGTAAAACTTTAATTAAAGAAGCTGAGGAAATAGGAAGATTCATGGAGGAAACACATTGATGCCACTAAAGCTATTGCATTGAATGAAAATTTTATATGTATATATATATATATATATATATATATATATATATATATATATATATATATATATATATATATATATATATATATAGTTAAGAAGCTGGTCTAGTATAAGAGTAAGTAGTTTATTTATCTATTTTATTTGTGTATTTAAGAGGTGTATAGCCAGCTCTTAAGGTGAGTTTCTCTCATGTAAGTTTAAGTAAATGTATGTAAATTACATAGGACTTTCGTCATTCATTTAATTGTATTTTTCATTTAATTCAATATATGTAAATTTATGGTATTTTTAGGAATTAACTTTTTTTTCACGTATTTTGTTACGAAGTCTTATGTAAGCTTGCTTAGATATGCTGTATGACGCATACGAGGTATGAACACGAGGGCTTATGTAATTTTTGTGCTTTCACGTGGTTAGAATGTGCATGATACTTTTGAAATAGAATTACTGTTTTCTTTTTTTTATTGTTTCGAGAAGGGAGGTGGGTGGAATTAGCTGAGAGAAAGTTGCCTTGCAAGCAAGGTTTGTTCCCCTGTTCAGTTTACACTGCTAGAGCCTTGCCCCCAACCCATGAGAATGTTGTATTTAAAAAATTCTAGATGGATTAACTCCATATATATGACCCTAGGAATACACAAGCAGCAGAAGAGATACAGCCTATCCCTTTCAACGACCAAACGCCCTCTCTCTTCTCAAGTGCATCAACTTTGTGTCCTCTCCAACCTGAATAAAGTTTTGATCCAGTGAACATTATGTATAGTGTGTTCAAACATTCATGAATCCATTGAATGTTATTTCAAGTGTATTATGTTAATATAAGTACTTTTGTCAGAAATTGTTGTAAATGGCCCTGTGAGGTTTAGGTTAAACAGTAAAGTGTACTTAATTTTGGCTTACCTATTCGGTAACCTCAATGATCCAAAGGACATAAGTGTAACAGTTATATTTATGTAAATTAAATTTAAAGTTTAATCACTGGAGTGTTAAAGTGTTAAAAATTTTCATTAATTATCCGGATTAATTATTCTTATTAATTAATTTCCAGTAAAACAAATGATTGTAAAATTTTTCTTTTTCCAGAGTCTTTCTTTTGTCATAATCTAAGGTTTTATTCAGATTTAATATTTCGAGTAATTTAAATTCGGCGTTAATTCTTTTTGTATTATTGTTTTTATAGAATATATTTATTTTTGTAAAGTGTGTATTATTTCGATCACCAAATATTTTTACCAGTGCCTTACTTATAATCACTGACTAGGAACCAAAGTAAGAAGTTGTTTTTTAATAGTTCTTATAAAATACCCCAGTTTTCTTTCGTCAGTAGCAAAAGAGACCTTTGTATTTTCAGTGTTATTATATATTGCCGTCTGGGAGTTATGTAATATCCTCAGTGCTCGGGTATAATTTTTCAAGTGTAACATAATTACGCCAAAAAAAAAAAAAAGGTGAGTTTGGAGCTCGGGAGTTTATGTAATTCGCCAGCCATAATATATATATATATATATATATATATATATATATATATATATATATATATATATATATACTGTATATATGTATATATATATATATATATATATATATATATATATATATATATATATATATATATATATATCCATTCACACACACACACACACACACACACATATATATATATATATATATATATATATATATATATATATATATATATATATATATATATATATATATATTTCCATTCACACACACACACACACACACATATATATATATATATATATATATATATATACATACTGCATATATACATGTATATATATACATATATATATATATATATATATATATATATATATAATTATATATATATATACATATATATATCTATATATATACATATATTTATATATTTAAATATATATATATATATATATATATATATATATATATATGTATATATCTCTCTATATCTATCCATATATATATATATTATATATATATAATATATATATGTATATATATATATATATATATATATATATATATATATATATATATATATATGTATGTATATATATATATATATATATATATATATACATATATATATATATATATATATATATATATATATATATATATATATACACATATACACATATATATAATATATATATATATATATATATATATATATATATATATATATATATTTATATATATATGTATATAATTATATATAATATATATATATATATATATATATATATATATATATATTAAGGGATAAAAACATATAAAGTTATATTGTAATGGTTCCTTAATTATGGTAATTTTATATATTTAGCAGCAATCAAATTCCAGTTCCTTGAATAAACTGAGATAAGGAATATTCCTCATGGTAAAAAATCCTATTTATTCCGATAAATACTGGAATACTAGAATATCTCTCTTAATGATATTCTAAAAGAAAAAGTGAACTGTTACTGCGTGCTGCACAAGATTTGTTTTAATACATACCCAATTCATAACATATATTGCATTTTTTTTTTCTTTTTTTTTTTTTTTTGCATAATAAGACTGATGTGCGGATTTATTTGTGTTTCTCTCAAGGGTACATACAGATATTTTCCTCAATTGACATAATATGCCATAGTGTTTCTTTTTAAAATAATAATAATAATATTAATTATAATAATAATGATAATAATGATAATAATAATAATAATAATGATAATAATAATAATAATAAAATTAATAATAATAAAACTAATAATCATGCAACATATTGTAGAGTAGGTTATGAGCATAGTTAATACAATGAAATACCATAGTTCATGTTATCATAACATTCTATAGTAAAGCAAATGTCATTTCCCTATTCCTCTTATGCAGCCCTTATAGTACCTGTTCATAATGCATTTGTTATTTTACTATAAAGCTACATAACACACGGTTTTCACTCATATAGCATTAGCTCCAGTATGCTCCTTGACACTGAAGATTCTCTCTGTTCCAAACCTTCGGTATAGGCCTATGTGCCTTTTAGAACCACCTATCGAAAATCTATCTACCTTTTTCAAGAGATGTGTTCACGGTTTTCAGTCAATGAATAAAACCCTTGAAGGGGTTACTATTCACTTTCACAGCCCAATTTCTCCTTGTATAACCACATAATGTTAAACCCATAAATTACCCTGCTTATGATGCCTAACCCTTAATACTATTGTGCCAATTTGCAGAGGTATAAAGGTACAGTCGCTTCGGTTGTCTCACCGTTAAGTGAACGTATCCTATAGCTACACATACTTTCGTAATTACCACGCGGAGCAGGTACCAGGGTCCAGCTAATAAGAGGTTGCAGGTACGGACAAGGTATCTAGAGGTTAGATGCGAGATGTATCTATCGTCTGTTTAAGAATCAACCAGAATGTATGCAACCATAGGCAAAGGATGTAGACGAAGCCTAATTGCAGGGTTTGGGTTATTTACTTTGTAAATTCATAGACGTCAAATGCTAGTATTATGGCCGCTGAACAACACTGTTGTATACGGTAAGCTTAAAAGTGGATGTTTTCTATAATTCCTTATTTATTACGGGATCTGAATCTTTTCTGTGCTCTAAAAGAACGTGAACGTGAGGGGCTTCATTACCATCAGTTGGATATTAAAATATCATGCATATATCTTGAAAGAATGTCCTCTCATATAATAACAAAGTCATATAATATGAGATGCAGTATCCTACATATGTTAATGTTTAGAATATTTCTAATATTCTAAATTGAAGTCTATACACGTATTCTAATAGGTGAGAATAGAATGAATGTTTACACACACACAAACACACACAAAAACACACACACATATATGTATATAGCATAAATAGGATGGAGAAAAGCCAGCGTAGCATCATACATTTATTTTCCGAATTTTCGAGACTTTGGGTCTCATCAGCAGAGCTGTAAAATATACAAAATATACAAATTAAAAAAGACTCAGTATTAATATTAATATAAGTAGAACAACGTAAAAGTTAAATATAATCATTTAAAAAATGAACTGAAATATATATATATATATATATATATATATATATATATATATATATATATATATATATATATATATATATATATATATATATATAAAATCAAAAAGTGAATAATGCTCAAAGTACCTATCTTTGTGGAGCTAAAAAACTGAGTGACGTTGTCCGGTTTGGAAAGGAGGACGTCAACTATGCTATATATAGAATTGTGGAAGAAGTCTGACCATTTAATGGGGGCACAAGCTGTTTGATTGCTAACGACTCCAAAACAGAGAGAGAGAATAGTCATTGGGCGCTTGGGTGACAATGTGAAAATCCTTATATGAAAACGATGTTTTACATTTATTACAATGTTCTCGTATATTGGAAAATTCCTTCGTTTTCAAAGTACATCCCGTACGGTGACTGACTCCGAGATGAGAATCGATTCTGACTTTGAGCAATCTTTTGGTGGCTCCCACGTATTTCCCGATCTTACATTTCGGGCAAGTAAAGCAATATACCACCAAAGGCCGCATCAAAGTCGAAAGTTTATCTTTGTGGGAGAACCAAGAACCCATAGTTTTAGGATTTTTTTCTATTAATTTAAGGTTCACAGCCGGAAAAGTTTTTTGAATGACTTTTTGTATTTGCACCTTAAATGTGTTAGAAAGAATTAAAGGTATAGAGGCATATATTAATAATTTAGGCACGTTCGGTGCAAGTTGACGTGGCTGAAATTTATCATTTAAAAAGTTATTGACATATTTCAAGAGTAAGGCTGGAGGATACGAATTGTTTTTAAAAACTGAAGTAAAAATTGGATTACTCTATGGAAGCTATGGATATTTATGTATATATATATATATATATATATATATATATATATATATATATATATATATATATATATATATATATATATGCAGTACATACATAAACATATATATATATATATATATATATATATATATATATATATATATATATATATATATATAAATATATATATATATATATATATATGTCTACATATTTATATGTAAATATATATATATATATATATATATATATATATATATATATATATATATATATATATATGTATATATGTATATATATGTATATATATATATATATGTATATATATACATATATATATACATATATATATATATATATATATATATATATATATATATATATATATATATGTATGTATGTATATATACACACACATATATATATATATATATATATATATATATATATATATATTACCAATCCGTCACAAAACTGCACATGACAGATATTAAAGTGTAGCCTAAAATCCACAGGATTTCTATTTCACTTTGTACCCTGAAGAAGAGTACGTAATTCACTAAAGCGCTTTGTACCTGGTCTTTTACTCTCCTGTTTCCTGTGGATTTTACACTTATATATATATATATATATATATATATATATATATATATATATATATATACATATTTATGTATATATATATACATATATATATATATATATATATATATATATATATATACATATTTATGTATATATATATACATATACATATATATATATATATATATATATATATATATATATATATATATATATGTATATATATACATATATATATATATATATATATATATATATGTATATATATACATATATATAGATATATATATATATATATATATATATATATATATATATATATATATATATATATATATATATATATATATATATATATAAGTAGGAATAAAATAGTCAATGCTGCTATCATCATCTTTATTCGGGAGCTTTCGACATAACTCATGTCATCTTCAGCCTATCTGCAATTATCATATGTAAAATTAATAAAATTAATAAAATCATCCTAAGTACATAGTTAGGAAGATACACTTTCATGAATTGATCAACTAGTTCTAAAATCAACCAATGAAGGAACATAAAACCTTAAAAGAAGACTTATTACACACAACTATATAAAAGACTTAATAACTAATATACCTAGTCAAACGCAGGACATGATGACCACCCATCCAGACCAGCAACCCACAGACCAAACGGATCAATGGGTCACCGGTAACTGAACAGGTAAGCCCTCATTCAAGCTGGGTTTTGCCTTAAAAATATATAAAGACTCCAAGATTCTCAGCTGGCTGACGTTACTATGTCTGTCCGTAATTTTGAAATTTTCAATAGAAATGGCATGGGCAGATTTAAATGCGTGGTCATAAATACCGGAAATTGGTTTTTTACTTAACGGTATTTTGGTTCTTACCGATCTCCCCATGTGGTCCGAAATCCTACACTGAAGCTGTCTAGTTGTGCTTCCAGTATAGCACTCATTACAGAGTGCACATTGAAAAGTGCATATGACACCGGAACACAAGGGAGTAGGTAGACAGCTTGAACAGCTTTTCCCTAACCCAGAGGACATTTTCGAAGGTTTCAGTAAAAAACAATTTAAAATACTATTAGAACTAGCTACCACTACATCCACATTCATGTTTAATAACAAGTTATATGAGCAGGTAGATGGAGTAGCAATGGGATCGCCGTGTGGACCAACCTTGGCAAATATATTTTTATGTTATTGTGAAGGGAAATGGTTGAATGATTGTCCTCTGGATTTTAAGCCTTTTTTGTACCGTCGATATGTAGACGATACATTTTTACTTTTCAAAAATTTAGATCATATAAGCCAGTTTTTAGATTATTTAAATACAAAGCATCGTAACATAAGATTTACGAAAGAAAATGAACAGGATGATTCTTTGCCTTTTCTCGATGTCTTAGTCTCTCGGAAACATAATACCTTTGAGACCTCAGTATTTCGAAAAAACACTTTTACAGGACTAAGCACTCATTTTTTAAGCTCCGAACCAAAAATCTACAAAATTAATTCGATAAAAACACTGTTATATAGATGTTATCATGTATGTTCAACTTATCTGGGGTTTCACGAGGAAGAAAATTTTCTAAAATAATTTTTTATTACCAATGGGTTCCCTCTGAACCTCTATTATAATCAAGTCAAGAAGTTTTTAGATAAAATTTACAGTCAAAATTTAACAATTCAAACAGTCAGTAAGAAAAAGTTATATGTCTCCTTTCCGTACTATGGTTATGTTTCAGAGAGACTAAGAACAGAGGTTATGAGTGTTGTGGGGAAATGTTATCCCCACATAGATTTAAAATTATTTTTTACTAACAAGTTCTTAGTTGGCTCACTGTTTAAATATAAGGAGAGTCTACCTACTCCCTTGTGTTCCGGTGTCATATGCACTTTTCAATGTGCACTCTGTAATGAGTGCTACACTGGAAGCACAACTAGACAGCTTCAGTGTAGGATTTCGGACCACATGGGGAGATCGGTAAGAACCAAAATACCGTTAAGTAAAAAACCAATTTCCGGTATTTATGACCACGCATTTAAATCTGCCCATGCCATTTCTATTGAAAATTTCAAAATTACGGACAGACATAGTAACGTCAGCCAGCTGAGAATCTTGGAGTCTTTATATATTTTTAAGGCAAAACCCAGCTTGAATGAGGGCTTACCTGTTCAGTTACCGGTGACCCATTGATCCGTTTGGTCTGTGGGTTGCTGGTCTGGATGGGTGGTCATCATGTCCTGCGTTTGACTAGGTATATTAGTTATTAAGTCTTTTATATAGTTGTGTGTAATAAGTCTTCTTTTAAGGTTTTATGTTCCTTCATTGGTTGATTTTAGAACTAGTTGATCAATTCATGAAAGTGTATCTTCCTAACTATGTACTTAGGATGATTTTATTAATTTTATTAATTTTACATATGATAATTGCAGATAGGCTGAAGATGACATGAGTTATGTCGAAAGCTCCCGAATAAAGATGATGATAGCAGCATTGACTATTTTATTCCTACTTATATATATATATATATATATATATATATATATATATATATATATATATATATATATATATATATATATATATGTATATATATACATATATATATATATATATATATATATATATGTATATATATACATATATATATATATATATATATATATATATATATATATATTTATATGTATATATATATATATATATATATATATATATTTATATGTATATATATATATATATATATATATATATATATATATATACATATATATATATATATATATATATATATATATATATATATACATATATATATATATATATATATATATATATATATATACATATGATACATAAACTTTCTAGAGAACACTTATTTAGAAATTGCAATCAATATCAACTATGAACTTAGATATATGTCTGTACGTTTCCTCAAGAGCTATTTTTTCCCTTCCCTTATAGATATTAATAATAATGAAACTTTTGCTCTATTTAGTATGATGAGAGAGAGAGAGAGAGAGAGAGAGAGAGAGAGAGAGAGAGAGAGAGATTTAATAATGTCTTGACTTGGGATTCTGTTGAATTTAAGCACCGGAAAAATTCTACTACTAGCTTCATAGTCCTTTTTGAATGCCAGGCCGTCAGAAGCACCATTGTGAAGCCATCGCCTGGTATTTAAACGATTTACTCAGGGAGGATGAACCAATAGAGACTGCAGGGAGCAAATGGTGAGGGGAGAGAGAGAGAGAGAGAGAGAGAGAGAGAGAGAGAGAGAGAGAGAGAGAGAGAGAAAGAGAGAGAGATTTGTCCGAGGAGAAGAGGTATTAGTGATTAAACATGGTCATTGTCATCCTTCTGAAAGTTGCTTGGGAATTAGGAATCAAGGGACGAGAGCCCAACCTACACCAACAGAATGATGTAGAGATTGTGAAGATGGTAAATATTTACTATTTTCTCTAAATGGCAGTGATAATCCTTTCGCCTTTTTTATTCTTATGTTATTCATAGAAAGATCGACCTTATGATCACCACGTAACAAGATATTACCAGTGTTTCCTTCCGTTGTTTTTTTTGGCACTAAAGTTTCATTCATTCAGCTCTTCTAAAATGAAAATAACACCACTGAAGCTGGTTTTGTACTCAAGTAGGATTTATGCCATGTTTTTTTTTTCTCTTGTATTGAGGCATAATTGAATTTTCAGTCCTTATAACCTGACTCTTACTCATTTCATGTCCATTTTAAGTTTACTCCTATGAACATTTTTCCATCATTCCTACTGAGAATTCTGAAGCTTATCAATAATCCCCAATACAGGTCTACTTATATATAACCGTAATAAAAGTTAGTATTAATAACAAGGAAGATAAATAAGGTTAGCAATTGTCCATATGTTCCTTAAAAAACTCATCACAAATTGTCAAATCAACGTTCAAACCCATAAATTTAATGAATAGTTCAACAGAGATACTATTATCTCCCGTGGTTCCAATTCCATAGAAAACCTACTCACTTGGCAGATAGTCAGATGTGAATTATTTTGTAATAATTTAATTAGTGTTACAATTCA
>NC_090733.1:52330743-52338243 GCF_036898095.1 Palaemon carinicauda
TGAAATATAACCTTAGGTAATTTCTCTCTCTCTCTCTCTCTCTCTCTCTCTCTCTCTCTCTCTCTCTCTCTCTCTCTCTCTCTCTCATACTATTTTTCTGGTCCTTTGGACATGCAACAAAGTCGTTGTAATCATCATTACCATCACCATCATCACTATTCTGTGTTGCATGAAATTCCTTTTATCACATTTCTTCCAGCTGGGTGACACGGAATTCCATTCTTCAGGAGACAAAGGGAAGTACAGAGGCGTCGCTTCTCTTTTCTTGGAATCATTAGAGGACACATCGTCCATTGCTAATACTTTACTTCGGTATTTTTTCTACTATTTCTATTTAAGATTATTCTTCTTTGAAATTAGGAATATATATTATGATAATCAATAGCCCATACCAAAATATCACAAAAAATATATAGTAATTTATTTTTTCTTTGTAATAATGAATTCATGGAGTATAGTCCATTTCTTTTCGGAGAGAGAGAGAGAGAGAGAGAGAGAGAGGAGAGAGAGAGAGAGAGAGAGAGAGATGGGGGGGGGGTGAGAGGGATGGGGGGGGGGGGGGTGAGATTTATGCTGCAATGAAAGAATCAGTAATATTTATGCAATTATGAACTAGAATAAAGGAATATATGCATGGAGAACATTTTAGAATTGACGTGTTTTTTTTTTTTTTCTAATTCAGTTCCTGTCTCCTTTGCTTAAATTTATAGGAAATTTTATATGAGAATCCAGTTTATAAGAAACGTTCTCGATTTAGTAATACAATAGTCCTTGGAAGAAATGAACGTTATCTCAATAACAGAGAAAAAAATCTTTGGTAAAGAAAATTAAAAATTTTTGGAAGAATCATCACAGAATATATATATATATATATATATATATATATATATATATATATATATATATACATATATATATATATATATATATATATATATATACATATATATATATATATATATATATATGTATATATATATATATATATATATATATATATATATATATATATATATATATATATATGTATATATATATATATATATATATATATATTTATATATGTATATATATATATATATATATATATATATATATATATATATATATAAAAATTTATATATATATACATATATATATATATATATATATATATATATATATATATATATATATACATATTCATGTGTGTGTGTATTTTTTCATATTTTTTTTTATTTTTTTAGTAAAATGGAGAAGTGGTGGAAACAGTTGCCTATGTGGTCGCGGTAGACAGGAAAAATTAGATTTATAGAGGCAATGGTTTCCAAATCAAGTGGATTAAACCTTAATTGCCTTATTTTATCATCTGAAATGGCTTTTGATTATATATGACAATCAAATTGAAAATTGATACGAAGGAACAAAACTATTTGAGCATAATGTTGATATAGGTAAATAGCTATTTAATATTGTTCAATGTGTACTTTAAATATCATATACTGAATAATCATGAGTAACGAAAATTACATTAAAGACACGGGAATTGCTTTCTTTGAAACCAAATGATAATAAATTTTAGGCCCAGAGATGTTCCAATTAATGATTGATTGTACTCGTATAGCTAAAAAAATTAAGAAGAATTGATGGAAACAGCAAAAATTTATTGGGCCATTTAGTCAATCACCGAAACTTGAAAAACATTACTGGAGAAAGCTGAAACATTATCGATGAAAGAATTATTTGGTTCTTGCACCAGTTTTTGCTCACCATTAATTACGTGTTTAATATGTGCTATATAAATCTCAGGTGGATTTTATAAATATGTAAATTATAATGGATTCATGATTGTGTATGATTATTAGCTTATAATGATAAAATTTGCATCTTTATAATGATTACCACCTAAGGACTCCTCAAGATGTCTGGAGTATAGTGGAACACAGAGATATAAAACTAATTTTATGAAAACATATTGCAAATAAAACTAAATGAATATAGCATTTTACATGAGAGAGAGAGAGAGAGAGAGAGAGAGAGAGAGAGAGAGAGAGAGAGATGAGAGAGAGAGAGAGAGAGAGACTGTGGTATGAGTAGGCGATGGCTATCTGGGATAGGGCTCTGAATAGGGAACATCTGTCATGCACTAAATTGATATTTTATTTCTTATAATTTGAATGTTTATGAAACCGCAAAGAATAACAGCCAAAAACTAACACAATATTGACTCTTTCACGCTAATGTTTAAAATCTGTTTCAGTACTATCTACTGAAATTGACAAACTTTATTATTTCTGCATTTACTACCATTATACATTTTATTATCAATATTTGCATTTGTACTTGGGAAACAAACTGAAAAGTCTGCAGTTTGGTCATTTTACATATTAAGTAGGCATGAAAAACAAAGCTAGAACATCATCTTACAATTCCATTTAGGACTCAGCTTTTATCTTACTTTTATTTATCTTTACAGGTTTATAAGTAAAAGAAATATTAGAATGGAACATGTTTTTATTAATACAATGTATCACCGATGTTCATTTTAAAACTAATTGTATCTATCTGATAGGATTCACAGCCTCCCACTTAATATAAATAAGAGCCCATTCATCATGGTGCTATATCTCGAGTTCACCGTTCAGAGATTAATTTTTTATAAAATCATTTTACATATTCTAGTTATCTTAGGAAGGAATACAGATGATTCATTTTTACTTGACTAAAGACACCAACGACTTTCCACGTATCTAATACATTAGGAAAAGAAAGAAAACCTGGATAACTTTAGAACTCGCTATTATATTTTGATATTCAATGTCTGTTTAAGTAAGTTCTTTGAATACATGAGTTTTTATGCGTTTAACTTGACAATAATTCAATTTCTGAGATATATTTCCAGGACTTCCTATTTTCTTCACTTTATTTATAAATAATATTTGCATTGAATTTATGACTATATATTACTAGTTGGTCCATATCGATCACCCTCACGAGTATTTGCTCCACATCAGTCTATTTTTCCTTCATTTCGATGTTATCATTCATTAATTCCCGTTACAGTACGTCTTTCTCTCTCTCTCTCTCTCTCTCTCTCTCTCTCTCTCTCTCTCTCTCTCTCTCTCTCTCTCTCTCTCCAAATTCCCATCGTTGCCTCGCTGGGCACACTGTTGATTGATTATCCTCGCCTGTCCTCCTCCTAGACGCTTTGTATCTGGAGACATAGTCAAGTTCCCTTTAGGAGTTACCGATATAATCAAAGTAAATGGGTTAATGCAAGGGAGAGAGAGAGAAAAAAATATAAGGAGATTTCTGAACAATATTAACACTGTTCAACCTGAATCTCGCTTCAGAGAATTCTATAAAAAGAAAATCAAATCAAATCATAAAACAGTGTTAGCTTGCAACAATTATCAAAGCAATAAAACCAATTTTCTTGCTGTGTGAAAACATGATAAAGGGAAAAGAAGTCAGGAAAAGCTAAAGATAAGAAGGAATATTATAGAAAGAACGTGACAGTTCTAAGAGTGGTATTGGCATAGACTCAACATAGATCACTGTATAATCCAGAAAAGAAAGATCTATTGCGCCATTACAGAGCGCATAGAGAAACAAGTATATATTCTTCACGGTAACAAAAGATTAGATTTTTCTCTGGTATGTGCGACATTAATCATTTTGAATATGAATCATATTTTTTCCCAATAAACATATGCAGTAATTATAAGCATAGAGAAAATAAAGTTTACACATGAACGTAAGGTAATGAAAAGTTCACATATTTACAGGAGCACACTCTCACACACACACACACATGTATATATATATATATATATATATATATATATATATATATATATATATATATATATATATGTATATATATATGTATATATATATATATATATATATATATATATATATATATATACATATATATATATATATATATATATATATATATATATATTTATATATATATATATGTATATATATATATATATATATATATATATATATATAAGTATATGTGTGTTTAACACATACCTACACATATATACATACACACATTTACACGTGTGTTTCATATTCAAATAAGCATTATATTTTTTATACATTAATATCAGGATTCTCTTAACGACCTCGGGATCAGGGCCCCACAAAGACAACAGCTTCTGACCGGCCGGGTGTCGAACCCTGGTCCAGGAAACTTGTATGTACAGTTACATACCACTTGGCCATGATGAAAGATAAATACATATATATATATATATATATATATATATATATATATATATATATATATATATATATATATATTCAAGTATATATATATATATATATATATATATATATATATATATATATATATATATATATATATATATATCTATATATATATATATATATATATATATATATATATATATATATATATATATATATATATATATGATAAATTTTGCACATTTTTACGTGTTTTTTTCATATTCAAATAAGCCATATATATTTTTGATACATTAATGTCTGGATTCTCTTAACGACCTCGGGATCAGAGCCCCAGGCGAAATCACACAAAGACAAGAGCTTGGCTCCGGCCGGGAATCGAACCCTGGTCGGCAAGCTTGTATAGACAGTGACTAAGCCACTTGGCTTAGTCACTGTCTATACCAGGGTTCGATTCCCGGCCGGAGCCAAGCTCTTGTCTTTGTGTGATTTCGCCTGGGGCTCTGATCCCGAGGTCGTTAAGAGAATCCAGACATTAATGTATCAAAAATATATATGGCTTATTTGATATATATATATATATATATATATATATATATATATATATATATATATATATATATATATATATATATATATTTAAGTATATATATATATATATATATATATATATATATTTAAGTATATATATAATATTTATATATATATATATATATACATCATATATATATATATATATATATATATACAGTATATATATATATATATATATATATATATATATATATATATATATATATATATATATATATATTTATGATCAAACATACCATTGTTTACGTAAATTCACAAAGCCATATTTTGGTGGCATCTCTATTATGCTGGATAAGACGGCAATCTTTTTAAGTACTATTCATCTACCGTCTCAAATGACACATTTGGATGATTGATGATGCAGGGAGTTAGGGAGGAATTATTATGGCCTTATAGGTTATTCCATAGCCATCATTGGTCGTTTCTCTCTCTCTCTCTCTCTCTCTCTCTCTCTCTCTCTCTCTCTCTCTCTCTCTCTCTCTCTCTCTCTCTCTCAAAATTTACTGAATAATTTGGACAGACAATATTTAATGTTCTTACACGAAAAGTCAATATAATTCTGAAAAGACAATATAGCACTTTTTTCATTAATGTAGGTTGACTGTTCACTTTTGGTTTCTTGGTAAAGATACGTGAATTAAATATTCTCTTACTTTCATATCAACGGACTATGCAACAGTAACTTTACCTGATAAAACTTTTAAGGACACCGTTCAGATATTCTATCCGGCAGTAAGTGACTTACTGAAAGTTTTATCTTTGTTACAATTTCTAAAAAGATTCTGTTGTCGGCCAAACATTATGTATAACGAGAAGGCGTTTGCAATATTCATAAAACTGAGTTCATCAATAATAATTTGTGGAATTGATTTTTTTTATCAATTTTTGCTTAACAAGTGAGGAGATACACGATGTTCTATCTTATACCCATGCCCCTGTGAATAATACCTAGTGTAATAGCATATGTGTATTAAATCCTTGCCGTATTTTAAGTCGATAATTTTACACATACATTCCATAGCATTCGTTATAAATTTTGAGGATCCCATAGCCAAGGTATTTTTTATCGATAAGAGTAGTCATAGTACTTCCATTTTTATTCAACAACACCAATAAATTAGAAAAAAAATAGCATTAATAGTAGGGATAATGAGAATAAAAATAATGATATTAATATTGTTATACTTTATATTTATCATCTTTATCTTGCAAAAAAGATTACCTCATCAAACCCCTTGTATTGCATAAAACAAACGCTATTGAATAATTATAAATCACTGCGGAGTTTAAACTAGAATTCATGAGATTGTCTCTCGTCATTATTACAACCATTTCCACTCATTTTATCATTAGCAGGATAAAAAATATTTCCAAGTGCTATGCCTATTGGTGTAAATAGTTTTGTTTGATTATGTTTGCTAAAATAGTTAATGCTTGTAAAATGAAATTTTATATTTTTTTTTTTATATTCATTATAGTTTTGTGTCCTATAAAAATCATATAATGAACCTATTGTTGTTAGTGTATGCTTGTAAAACTACAAGATAATGAAATGTGTACAATATGATATTTTGTAATTTATGTCTTTGTAACCTAAATAAGATTTAAGAACTTGTATTTCACTGGTGTATTTTTCCAACAACCAACAACCCCTGTTATTCATACCAGAAGAAAATATGGGAAAAAGAAAACTCGTTCATTACCAATGGTGACTTTTTTCAAATATGTTTCCATACATTGTGCAGTTTTATAATAATTTAACTATAGATGTTAATGAGTTAAATATGGGTCAACGTCGGTGACTTGTTTCAAGGTAGTTTTGGAGGTCATTGTTAAGAAAAGTGTCGGTCTACTGTAGCACTTTGTTATAGCCTACGAAAGCCCTTTGACCTCATTGACGGTAAAGATCATTTAACTGGTGAGAACATTAGATTGTGTGTGTGTGTGTCTGAGAGAGAGAGAGAGAGAGAGAGAGAGAGAGAGAGAGAGAGAGAGCGCGCGCATCCTGTGAACTAATGCACATGCCGGAACACCGAAGCAATTAAGCTGGCTGGATCGTAAGTTGCCATTAAGATCAGCTATGAGTAGAGCTTCCCGGCCTTTCCACAGCTGTCAAGTGTGTCCTTGTGAACACCATCAGATGGAAACGGACACCCTCCCGTTCAAATGAAAATGAATCGGAAATTTCCTTGAGACGCCGTCGAGACTACCCAAGCGCTTTGGTTCATCTCTGGCAATCTCTGATTTACTTTTTTGTTTCTCCTTCTTGGTATCTCAACCACATTCGTCTTAATTAGTCTTGACAAAAATCGCAGTGGTGATGAAATTATTGTTCTTTATGAGGCACAAGTGGTTGATGATACTAAATGGTGAGAAAAAAAAATCAGGCGTTGGGAAGTTTAATGAAGCTTGCCATTTATATGAAAGACCCTCTCTCTCTCTCTCTCTCTCTCTCTCTCTCTCTCTCTCTCTCTCTCTCTCTCTCTCTCTCTCTCTCTCTGTATGACATATACAAATAAGATTTATTTCACCGAAAATACAAATGTGAGATATCTAATCGGCCTAAGCTCAAGGAGTCTTGGCGTCGCCGGAGCAGTATTTAAAGCTTGTTGGCCCACCCACTTAGCATGCAACTCTTTTGCGACCTTCCAAAGAGTGCGAATATTTAGATGTTTTTCCCACTTGCGGCCGTTACTTAAA